>NC_084739.1:41598497-41898497 GCF_033978785.1 Entelurus aequoreus
GTAAGACCACAGCTATCAATTATAGTCTGGAGCGCCACGCATGGAGGGTCCAATTGGGTATTCATATGGATATTAAATATATAGTAATATATAATTAATATATAAATATAATATACCGGAGGGGGGGGGGGGTGTTGTTAAGGTTTAAGGTTTAGGAGAAATGGGGTCCAAAGCCTCCTGATACCCATAACGCCCCTTGGGCCATGTCCACACGAACGCAGTTTCAAAAACGCATATCTGGGGTTAAAATGATCTTCATCCACACAAGTGTAGTTTGAAAACTGTCTCTTTCTACACACAACACATACACATTCTGTCATGCACCTTTTGTCCAATCAGAAGCCCGGAAAAGCAGCCACTGCTGACTTAGTGGCATTACACCTATGTTATTATAATGTTTATTTTCATGTACTAGACATACAGTTCAGTTCAGTTCAATTTCAGTTTATTTCGAACATGCATACGATACATACATTTCCAGTTGTTTCATTACAGCACACCTGAAAAGGAGTAGGAAAAAGCAGAGCTCATTTAATCCTACCCCTTTTCATACCATAGCAATTTTATCCCATTCCCTTGTTCTCTGTTAGAACAGTGAATAAATAAATAATAAATAAATAATATACCATAGTAGCCTTCTACCATCCTAGTCATGTCCGTTGTGTCCTTGGGCAAGACACTTCACCCTTGCTCCTGATGGCTGCTGGTTAGCGCCTTGCATGGCAGCACCCGCCATCAGTGTGTGAATGTGTGTGTGAATGGATGAATGTGGAAATACTGTCAAAACGCTTTGAGTACCTTGAAGGTAGAAAAGCGCTATACAAGTATAACCCATTTATCATTTATTTATTTAGGCAAACAAATATTAAATACATAAATAATCTTTGCCTCAAAAAAAAAAAAAAAAGGATTCAAGTTGTTCATCATAATTATTTTTCTGTGTACTTTGTGAACACGTGTAGTTTGAACAGTCTCAAACTGAATCATATCGGTGCTTTGTTTCATTTATTTGGTAATCCGTTCCATAATTTAATTCCACATACAGATATGCTAAAGGATTTAAGTGTTGTACGAGCATACAAATGTTTTAAATTAGATTGTCCTCTAAGGTTATATTTCTCCTCTTTTGTTGAGAAGAATTGTTGTACATTCTTGGGTAGCAGGTTATAGTTTGCTTTGTACATAATTTTAGCTGTTTGCAAATGCAACAAGTCGTTGAATTTCAATATTTTTGATTCAATAAATAAAGGGTTTGTAAGTTCTCCATATTCTACATTATGTATTATTGTAATTGATCTATTTTGTAACACTGTTAGTGAATGAAGTGCACATTTGTAGTTGTTTGTCCATATTTCTGCACAAAAAACTCAGCTATGGTAACACTAGCGAACAGTAGAGAAAATGAAGTGATTTTTGGTCGAGAAAATATTTTGATTTATTCATGATTGACCTGTTTCTTGCTACTTTGTTGTATATTTTTTTCATGAAAAAGAAAGCCCTTTTGCATGTTAAGTGCCAAAAGCACACGGGCGTGCGAGTGATGCTGCAAAACTTTCGTTGAATTATAAAGCATGTAATGATCAATATAGAGATACATGTGCAACGAAGTGTATATTATCTTTAACATGAACGAGGAGGAATGATACGTCATTGTGGAGGTTTCCCTCTTGTGGTGGGTTTTTCTGATGCCGACAGATCTTATTGACACCGGTAGAAAGTTTGAATCACGTTTTTTATTGCCACACACAAGTCTCGGTTGCTTTTCAGCAATATATATTCTAGGATTCTAGGACTATTAGATAACAAACCCCAGCTGGGCAATCTACTCACCTGCCGCTGACTTCGAGGCCGGTCCTTACACACCCCGCTCCGCGGCAGGCCCGCAGATCACGGCCCCCTCCACAGTCATGTTTTTTTTTTTAGTCGCTCGGTCGCGCTCGGCTCCAGCTACACAAATGGAAGCAACAAAAGTAAATTAACTTTATGATTTGTCATTAAATAAGTAATATAAACATGAGAAAACGTTGCACCTTTCTGACACAAAGCAAAAAGTATTGCTTGTCAAAGTTGTCCCATCAGCTGGCGGTCCGACAGCGATCGTATCCAAAACAGCTGTCATTGGCGCTGGCCAGACTGTCGCAGAGCTCATTTTGATGTGTCTTTTTTGTCAGTGTTGAGTGAAAATAGCAGCATATTTACGTTCAAACCTATAGTAAATGCTCTTACAGTGTGCTTTAGCTTTGGAAATGACAGCGCACAACCGTGACATCATCACTGGAGTACAAGTCTCCGTTTGAGCCGTGTACACGCATACGTTGAGAGGAGAGGTTTGAAACTCTGCATTTTAAACAGTGTTTGCAAAAGTCTGCGTTTTTAAGGAAAAAAGTATGCGTTTGCGTGTGGACGAGAGGCTTAAATGCAGAGATAAGTATGTGTTTATGAAGTATCCGTGTTCGTGTGTCGCAGTGCTTTATCAAGACTGAAACTCTTCTGTGGTCGCTCTTGTGCGTCTTTATTTCGTACAAAGGATGTGCAAACTGGCAGTTGCGCAGAATGGCTGCGTGAAAAGAGGTGATTGCGCTACAGCTCCATCCTTCGTACTGTATGCTTGTCAACATGTATGGACTGTCAAAAAAACATATTAGACCTATTGTCTATTCAGCAATATCATTTTAGAATGTTTTAGCTGATGGATAACTTAAGGGGCTGTTAAAAATTAATGAAATTGATGTGTTTTGATGTTGGCTGGCCGTTTTTTAATGCCATTTTTTTTTTCATATGGGAGATATGTAGAGTTCAGGCGCAAAAAACGATAAATGCCGTTTTGTCATTTTTGAGCTGTGAGTACCACTAAATAGTTTACACCATTCTCTACCAGAAGGTAAAATAAAATGTTTCCGCAAATGCAACTAATCTTTCGTACTTCACTGTTGAATATTCTGTTTTTCTCCAGAAAAAGAATAGCACCCTGTTTTTTTTGTGGTACAAACAAATCCATGAGACGCATCAGTGTAATAGTAGACTGTAAATTGTAGACTCTACTTAACTCAATATGGTCATCTTGTTGCTTAGACTAAGTTAAAATTGAGTCAACTTAAATAGTGTCAAGTATATTACACTTCAAAACATGACTTGACATTCAGTTTGATGTAAGATGAACTTGAAAATATTAGTTAAGATAACTTTAAAATATGTTGGTTGAATGTACAGTATGTCCTCAAGTTCCCACAACTGTAAATCAAGTTGGCAAATGGTCCGTATGTATATAGGGCATTACTTTACCAGATTATTTGTTTGTGTATGTACACATTCAGTAAACACATTATCACATTCACCAAAGCGCTAACCACAAACTATCAGTAGCAAGGAACCTCGGCACAGGATCAAACTGGTAACCCTCCATTTGCAGCCTGTCAGTCTGCAAGACAGCCACTCTAACCACTGAGCCATAGACACTACTCACAATTTGTTTCTGTATCATGTAATGTTCACAGGAAAACATTACTTAAGAGAATTAAAAAAATGTTGGTTTAACTTTTTTTTAATCTGATTTTCAAGGTTCAACACTGCCTGTGACGTGTGTGTTGGTTGAAAAGCCCACCTTTCTAAAATTAACTGAACTTATCATTATGGGTTTTTAATGAGCTTCCGCGTTTATTTGTAGTTGAGGTTGTTATAACTCTTCTTACTTAGTTGTGATGGCCAATTTTGTCTATCAACTTGACATCAATAGTCCTGACTAAAAGCCAAAATCCCTTTTAACAGTGTACACACAATTTTATAGTTTGCACACTTTGTTTAGCGCATAGTATTTGGATCTTAGTAGATAAGATTTTTAAAACGATAACAGCCATCTGTGGCCTTACATAGTGTTTCCCTCAAGAGGGATTGTGAATAGAGCTGGAAATGCCCTTGTCTGTGCCACTCAGTCTGGTGATACAGAAGCTGCAGTACATGAACTGTAAAAAATGTTCAACCAACCCATTGGGAGGGCATGTGTTAAAAGAGATGCATCGCCTCTATCGTCCTCTCAGTAATTTACTCTTTGTCTCTACAAGGATTTGAAGGTGATGTAAACATCAAATGAATTGGAAAAACTTGGTAATTGCACACAAATAGTCTAGTCTAGAGCATATAACTGATTGAGCTGTGTGGTTTGTTTCACCCTGTTCTTTGTTTGATGATAGTTCCATTGAAAGTAGTTACATAATTTGACCATTAAATTATTCCAGTTCTGAAGTTATACGTATAACGAATAACTCAGCACTTCACAGGTCACAAGAATGAACGAAAAAAAATTCTGAACTGATATCTTCAAATATGCTTTATTGATTTAAAATTATGACAGACTGCAAAATTGTAAAGGTTAACCGTTATGTTTTTACAGTATACATTATTTTTTTCATTGATTTTCTTCAAATATTGTTTTATACTGTATATAGTGAAAGAAATGTGAAATTACTGAAAAAGCTTATGTCAAAGATCACACTACATTTAATTTTAAAGCCCTCTGGTAGGCATATGGCTAAACAGCTATGCAAACAACACACAGCTCGCCAAGTGCAAAGGTCATGGATCTCAGCTTTTAACAGAAATAATTAATAGGTTACGGTTGATATTGTTTAAATAATTCATAGAGTGGAAGTCGATGAAAAAGACAGTATAAAAGCGTCTTTTTGAGACGTGTTTTATTGAAAAGTATTTTATTTTACTCTATAAGGACAGGGTTGTATTATTAATATTGATATTTTAACTCGGGCTGTCAAAAGATTAAAGTATTTAATTGTGATTAATTGCATTTTGTTCATATATAACGCAAAATTAATTGTGATGAATCGCAGATGGATATATTTCTTATTATTAAAAAGTGTACCCTCAACAGATAATTTTGAAGTTTGTAATACCATGACTGCATTTTTAGTTTCAGTGATTTTTTTTTTTTAAACATTATGCTTTTTAAAAAGCTCAACACAAGATGGACATTAACACGCTTTTAATGACAATAAGAAAATTACCCTGTAGGAATACAGAATTCATATTCCTGCTGTAGGAGCACTTGCATTCAGAGGAGCTACACTTCCATGTTTAGATACCAATTTCCCGCATTAATAAAACAAAATGGGGATTAATACAATCATGCTTTGACTGTAAAAGTTGTATAGACCGTCATGAGACAGGTTAATTTCACCCAACTGATGATGTGTTATTAAAGTAGTAATCTTTCTACATTAAAAAAAAATCTTTGACAAAGCCTGATCGTAATGTAAGACACGTTTATTTTGTTACTATAGCTAAACTGGATTTAAAGCATTGTGCTTTTATTTCAAAGCCGGAAGTTGTCATGTCTGTGTGATCTTTGTTTTAGTCATGTTCGGTTTTTGTTTTTGGACTTTTTGTGCACTTTTGTTTGTCACCATAGCAACCATTAGTTTCACCTGGTTCACATGTCACGCACCTGTTTCAGGTTCTGAGTCACGCACCTGTTTTCACTAATCATGTCACTATTATTTAAACCGATTGTTGCCAGGAAGTCTCCCTGGCGACATCACACTCTCTACACACTCTTATGATCCATGCTGCTCTTTTTCATGCCCTTTTCTCGTCCAAGTAAGTTTTCTTTATTCATGCCATAGTTTGCAATTGTTGTTTTTTGTCCATAGTCCTGCCTTTGTGCGAGTTTTTGTTTGTATAGCCAAGTTTTGTACTTCCGCCCTTATGCGCGCCTTTTGTTTATTTATTTTTTGAGTGTTAATATTAAATCATGTATTTAACTTCACGCCATGTCCGGTCCAAATCATTTGCACCACGGGAGAACAAACCACGCCAAAGTCCAAGTCTTGACAGAAGTGTGTTATTGGTTTGAAAAGACATTTCTTGACGTATTTTAACGACATTGACGATGTTTTGCCAAAAAAAAAAGTTCCTCGCAACTTCCTGCCTGCCACATTCAATTTCTGTTGAGCTTTTATCCCATCTTACGAAAGCAGTCATAGTAACAATCTACATTTTATGTTATCAATGCACCTTGACTGTAATCTAAACACGGAAGTGAAGCTTCATCCACCTCCCTGAATGCAAGCGCGCAGCAGGCATTTGCTCCAGGATGTCAGGCACCAGACAAGAAACATTTCAACCATCAGAATGGAAGCTAAGTAGCTTATTGATGCCTTTCAGTGGGTTAACCGCAGTGAGGCTAATCACAACTGATTCCATCTGAGTGGATCATTTTGGAAAGACGATATAGGAATGTCTCAACATGCTCAATCAATACATATTACAGGCCAAATAATCCTAATGGAACTTGACTTTTGACTTGAAGCTGCCTCTTGGGTCAATGAAAATAACCAGACACGAGGAAGCAAAACCCGCACGATGCCACACAAAAAAAATAAAAATAGAAATAAATAAATAAATAAAGAGATATAAAAAATAAATAAAGAAATAAATGAACAAAAGCCTCGCAAGCTCAGCGAGGTCTCTGCCCGGGAATGGCAGTCCACCAGACCGCAGTCCCCGCCCCGAGGAGGCATTGAGGGGCGCGCCGTACTCCCGAACCCCAACCAATGCATGTGATGTGGGAGTGTATAAGGCCCCCAGAGTGTTTACTGTGTAGTTAAAATTAGGAGGTCAGCCGTTACAGCCAACCTCCAGTCCTTATAGATCAGTGGTTCTTAACCTTGTTGGAGGTACCGAACCCCACCAGTTTCATATGCGCATTCACCGAACCCTTCTTTAGTGAAAAATAAAAAAAAACATTTTTTCAAATTCAAGGCAAAGTTATATGTTTTTTTACTGCTGCAGAAAATGAACCGTGCATGAACATCGCCTTGTTTAAAGAACAAAACCAACACAGTGCATAAACTCACAACAAATGACACACCCGCAAATCAGTCTGACTTCTGCTGTTGCCTTTGAGAGACCAATTCAGATATGCGTGGCTTCACCTAGGCAAGTGCCACTCTCATGTCATTTTAAATAATAAATGATAAAATAAAATTATTTATTTATTTTCACAGCAAAGTCTGTTCCTTTTCTTCGTTTTCCACCCAGACAAACAATACTAGTACACAGCTCTTGAAAAACAATATTTTTTGTTATTGTCATTGTAAGTGTTCCAAAACACTTATATTAGAAAATAATCTCATGGAAATGACAGCTGTCATTTGATTATAATAATAAAACATTTAATCAGGTTTAGGACAGGTGTGCTCACATGTGCTCTACTTAATGTTCAAGGAGTTTTTTTGTTTGCTCACGCATATGGAAAATTCAAGGGAACATTGTTTGAGGGTATCCATTATACGCCGATAGGGAGAAGTTTTTATTCACACGATGAGTCGGGTGTGTCTTGACCTCCGCCGAACCCCTGAAGCCGACTCACCTGGGGGGGGCTGGGGTTGGAATTTTTTTTTTTTTTCATAAAGAAATACAATCATATGTGCTTACGAACTGTATCCCCGCAGACTGTATTGATCTATATTGATATATGATGTATATATTGTGTTGTTTATGTTGATTTAACTAAAAAAAAATAAAAAAATTAAAACTTAATTTTTTTTTTTTTTTTTTTTTTCTTGCGCGGCCCGGTACCAATCGTACCGGTCCGCGGCCCGGTGGTTGGGGACCACTGCTATATGTCATATGTCAGCAGCCAAAAGGAGCTTCCGTAACCTGTTTTGGAAAGGTTGTATCATATTTTTTTACACTAAGTAATAAATAGCAAGATTCACTTTGAAACTAAATTCGATTCTGAATCAATTGGTCACCTCAAAAATCAGAATCCTAATCGAATCGTAAATTGTTGGATTCCCATCCCTAATATTTAGTAGAAAGTCGGTATCGAAAGTTTACCTACAGTATATAAAAATGCATTCATGTATTCCATATTCTTACTGTGCAGCAGAATGATTTTGACTGCTGTTTGAATGGCTAATCTAAAGGGATTTGGAATTATCTCAATTCATGCTAAGTAGGTATCCTGGGGGCCATCAAATCCAATACCCATGCTGATGATGGCGAAACAAACCAGGGGCATCCATCATCTCCAATGACAGCTCAACCAATGAGTCAATGGCCTCATTGGGCAATTTAACACCGACTTTGATTTTTCAGAACCGTTTTAATGGCACTATGATTAACAACAGATTGGGGAACCAAATCTACGTAAGAATATAAGTGCATATTGTCAATTAAAACTGAACAGGGCTGTGCATCTTAACTGCAGACAAAACAAACTACTGTTAATTATCAACATTCCTTAGCCTAAGGAAGATGGTGGTATTAGTAGTCCTTATCCCCCCCAGATATCTTATTGATTGGACTAAAAGGAAATTCAGACGCATGACTAAATGGTGTCAAACATATTTACTATAGGTTGCCATGTCAACTTAGTTGTAGCAGAGGACAAAGGGAAATTGAAGTATGATAAATGTTAAACTAAATATTAGCCCCAGTTGTTGTCAATTATATTATCAATCAGATATGTTATATATTGTAATGTCCTGGCAAATAAACCAATTAAATCAGTGTGTTCAAAAGTCTGGACATGCAGCAAATTAAATACAATAACTATTATGCAGTACAACAAAAGGTTCAGGAATACAGTGTAAATAATATGCATATTTTAATATGTTGTGCATACTGTAAATACTTTCCAGTAGAATCCAAGTTGGCTTTGCTGTTTAATGTAAAAAATATTCTGCAGACGGATGCATACCATTAATTACTGGTGCATAACAGACAATAGTTCTATAGAGATAATACGGCCCGCGGGCTGTATACGGCCCGTTAAAATTGTAAATCTGGCCCGCCGGACATTTCCAATTTTATTTTTTTTTTTTACTTTTGACATGGAAATTGTAGCCACCATTATGTGCAGTGCTGTTTTCAAATTACCATGAGTAGTATTTCAATGGTTAGAATCTGCGCTTTTGAGTGATATACGTGTTATTACGGTAAACTACGTCACAGTCGCGCCAGGCAGACGAGGCAGCAAGCAGTGTGGGCAGAGTTTGTCTACAGAGCAGACAGCCTGGAACGCGGGTGTCAGGGACTACGTTCTACAGAAAAGTGATACATATAAAACGGTAGGTGTTTTTCTTACCTATTGTGTTCATATTTCAGTGTGTTTGTTGCATTTTTGTAGTGTTTTAAAAGTGTTTTTAAAATATGTTGATCGAGTAGGTGATCTGAAAAGCAAGAGAAGCGACGTTCATATAATGTTACAATTCAGTGTTTTACTAACTGTAAAATTCAATTGTTTTTATTTAGGTAGTCTGACATACCTTTTAACATTCAATCATATATTATTGTGACTCTTTGTATTAGTGTTCCTGAAAAAAAAATATATATATACCTGTATATATATAGTATATATATATATATATTTATATATACATATACATGTGTATATATATATATATATATATATATATATATATATATATATATATATATATATATATATATATATATATATATATATATATATATATATATATATATATATATATATAAACACACACACATAAATACACACTCACACCAACCATCAAAACATTTTTTTCTCTCTATGTGGCCCCGAGTCAAAATAATTGCCCAGGCCTGTCCTAGACTGGTAGCCAGCCAATTTTAGGGCACATAAAAGAACCATCCACACTCACATTTATACCTATTAACAATTTAGAGTCTTAGAATAATCTAACATGCATTTTGTGGGAACGTCAGAAGAAAATAAGATTAGTATTTAACCTAATTTTGATGGATTGTTTTCATTTTTTGGATTAGGGTAACTAATTGTATGCAACTTTTTCAAAAATAAAAAAAACTGACATAATTAGATCAAATGGGAATTCAAAGGTTTAATATATACAGAAAAGAAATGGTATGTGTCAGGGTTGCCCCTGACAGTTTGGTTGTGTTTTTAGTTTTTCCTCTATTAGTTGTATTTCCTGTCAGCGCTCTTGTTTTGGTTCTGTTTCCTGTTTGTCTTCCTGAGTGCTGTGTCCCCTCAGCTGTGGCTGATTGGCACCGGGCCACACCTGGTGCCAATCTGCCAGCTGCTATTTATACCTGCCCTGCCCTCCAGTCACTGCTGGATTATTGTAGTGTCTACTGGTCAATGTCACTACTACCTGTCACGATACTTCGTTGTAGCTCTGTCTACTTTTGTTCACTCCGCTCTAGTCCTAGTTCCTTCGTGTCACAGTAAGTGTTTTTGTTTGTCGACAGTTAGCCTTTGTGCTATTTTAGTTCATAGCCAAGTTTGTTCTCCGCCTTGTGCGCGCCTTTTGTTTGTACCCTTTTGTTTGTTTTTTGCCATAGTATTTAAATTAAATCATGTTTTCTCGCATAATGCCTGCCATCATCTCTGCACCTTGGGGTTCATCCCCAACAAACTCTGACAGAATAATCCAGCCTAACACGAACCTCGCAGAGAGGTCCATGGCGGAGAGGCTTAACAAAGCTTTATAACTGATGGCTAAATTAAAGAAAAGTTTGGCCGCTTTTAAAGCCCTCTCCCACCCACCCCTGTTGTCTGTGGGCCTATCTAGGGACGTCTGGGATCCGTCCCTTTGGGGGGGGGGGTATGAGTGGCTGTGCAGCTGGGGAGGCACAGCTACTCCTCACCCCAGTGGGTCTACAACAGATGGCGCCATCCCCTCCGGTGGACCAGCAGACGCCACCATGCTCTCCGGTGGGCCAGCAGGGGTCTCCACCATGCTCTCCGGTGGGCCAGCAGGGGTCTCCGCCACACTCTCCGGTGGACCAGCAGGGGTCTCCGCCACCCTCTCTGGTGGACCAGCAGGGGTCTCCACCACCCTCTCCGGTGGACCAGCAGGGGTCTCCACCACCACCCTCTCCAGTGGACCAGCAGGAGTCTCCACCACCACCCTCTCTGGTGGACCAGCAGGGGTCTCCACCACCACCCTTCCCGGTGGACCAGCAGAGGGCGCCGCCATCCTCCTTCCCGGTGGGCCAGCAGAGGGCGCCGCCATCCTCCTTCCCGGTGGGCCAGCAGAGGGCGCCGCCATCCTCCTTCCCGGTGGGCCAGCAGAGGGCGCCGCCATCCTCCTTCCCAGTGGGCCAGCAGAGGGCGCCGCCATCCTCCTTCCCGGTGGGCCAGCAGTGGGCGCCGCCATCCTCCTTCCCGGTGGGCCAGCAGAGGGCGCCGCCACCATCGTCTCCGGTGGGTCCTCCCACGCCGGCGGTCGAGCCGCCTCGCCAATTGCGGCGGCGTTCAACACGCCGTCGCCACCTGACTCTTCTCCGCTGGTTGCGGGGACATTTGGCCTGGCGGCCCACCTCCTTGTCCTCCCTCCACCCTCCCTTGACTTTAAACTGTTTTTTTTTTTGGGTGGGGGGGATTGTCTAAGAACGTTTGGTATAAATAAATGATAAATGGGTTATACTTGTATAGCGCTTTTCTACCTTCAAGGTACTCAAAGCGCTTTGACAGTATTTCCACATTTACCCATTCACACACACATTCACACACTGATGGCGGGAGCTGCCATGCAAGGCGCTAACCAGCAGCCATCAGAGGCAAAGGGTGAAGTGTCTTGCCCAAGGACACAACGGACGTGACTAGGAAGGTAGAAGGTGGGAATTGAACCCCAGTAACCAGCAACACTCCGATTGCTGGCACAGCCACTCTGCCAACTTCGCCGGTATCAATTATGGGAAGGGGGGCTACTATCAGGGTTGCCCCTGACAGTTTGGTTGTGTTTTTAGTTTTTCCTCTATTAGTTGTATTTCCTGTCAGCGCTCTTGTTTTGGTTCTGTTTCCTGTTTGTCTTCCTGAGTGCTGTGTCCCCTCAGCTGTGGCTGATTGGCACTGTCACGCCAATTTTCTTCCCATTACAAAAACCTTCCTAACCCCCATTTACTTCCGGGGTCATTTTCGCTTACGTCAGTTCCTCTTACGTCATTGACAGCGATCGATAGCACTTCGTTTGACTCTTTTTTTATAATACAGCGTTAACAAAACGTCTGTATTAATCGGACAAGTATTAATCTGACAAATTAACTTCAGGATATTCCTGACTGCACATTTGACTCGTGGACATATGTGGAAATGAATAACAATGTACAATAAGTTAATTCATTATCAATCAACATTATCAAACTTTATTAAAACTAAATGTATCCGTTAAATTCAGTTTTTTTTAGTTCTCTGTGTAAGTGAACTAAATTAAAATGACATTTATGTGCACATATGTACCTCAGTGAAGTCAGATGACCCGTGGTCAGACAAACGACACTATTTAGAATAAGAACATAAAAATAAAGAAAAACCTTGAGTATTTCTTCAAGACTTTAAAATGAGGCAAAAAACTGCAATGTAAAATTATTTTTTATTGTTTACAAATGTTTTGTTCCAAACATTGCGCGAGCTGCACCTAAAGAATGGGGAACACAGATAAAGGACAAAGCGTCAATTATAATCACAAGTGGTGGTCACCTCAGAAGTAGACATGTTATAGTGAAAAGCTCTTAAACCACATCAAGGTACAAGATTATTATTTTTGAACCAGTTATTTTTTCCCCAAGCTTACATATTTCTCCAATCATTTTTTTTTATGGAGCAACATAGGTATGATACAATTTATTCACTTTTGTGTCATTGCATACCAGTACTGTATTCAGTTATTCTTTGATGACGCAGTCGATGGCCTGGACTGAGTTCTGGATACCCTAAAGACTGGCTGAAGAATGCCCTGCAATAGGCCGCTCGCCTTGTCTGTCCAATAACAGAACCTCTGGCCATGCCTGTAGGGGAAATTGAAGAAAACTCTTCAGATTACAGTTACTAATCCATCCATCCATCCATCCATTTTCTACCGCTTGTCCCTTTTTGGGGTCGCGGGGGGTCGCTGTACCCTATCTCAGCTGCATTCGGGCGGAAGGCAGTGTACACCCTGGACAAGTCGCCACCTCATCGCAGGCAGTTACTAATCATGATAAACAATACATCAGATATTTCAAGAAGTTGTCCTACCCTTCAATGCCAAAGCGCTCCATTAGAAGGACACACCACCAACGCCGGATTGACTGCATGTCCAGCTAGAGCAGATATAACAATGGGTTCATTATTTTTACCTCTCAGAGCCGCTTATTTTGAAATCTTTTAAATATCTAAATACTTACCACACTGTAGTGAAAAGTATTGTCCGCACAGAGCCAGAGGGAGTACTAAAAATAGAAAATAGTAATTTTTCTGAGCACATGTAATAATTGTGTGATGAAAAAAATATTTCTCTACTTTGTAATAATCTACTAAATTGATTAAAAGAGCCGTCAACATCAATACTGGAAATGTGATAGATAGGAATATCTCTGGAAGCAATAATTGCAACCAAATATTTTTGTAATTTGATACTGTGTTTCACATCATTGTGGGGGAAGTTTAACCTACTCTTCTTCTTTAAAAATGCTCAACTTACCATGAGCATGAAAACACCACAGTCATTCCCCGAGGTCTGGCGTGGGATCTCCTGGTAATACACATTAGCACCATGAAAATGTATACAGCCTTTGGGTTTACTACAAGAAATTTATATTTTATAGAGTAAACCTATTACCTGCATGTCTTTTCCAGTGAGCTCACTCCAGCTTCCTGGGACGATGTGCTGCGCAATGCTCCTGCAGTAAAAAAGCCAAATGTGAATAAAATAAAATGCAA
Organism: Entelurus aequoreus; assembly: GCF_033978785.1. Lineage (NCBI taxonomy): Eukaryota > Metazoa > Chordata > Actinopteri > Syngnathiformes > Syngnathidae > Entelurus > Entelurus aequoreus. The sequence continues at coordinate 41,612,182 of NC_084739.1, forward strand.
AAAGCCACTTGGCATATTAAAACATGAAGACAAATTGTAAATAAACAAGTGAAAATTCTATTAGAACACTGCCAAAGCATAAACAAAATATTGTTTCACCAGTACTGGTCCATGACTCTGTGGTTGGGGACCCCTGTAGCACACCACTGGAACATGGCTAGAATGGGAACATAGCCGAAAGAAGAACATGTCTAAAACATGAGCATAGCAGGGAAGGGAAAGATGACTAGAACAGAACCATAGCCAAAACCAGAACATGGCTGGAACAAAAAGTGGCCAAAATGGAACTGTGGCCAGGATTATTATAAAGGGATCTAAAGATGGCTCTGTACACCTCATCACCAAAACCAGATGGCCAAAGGGCAAACTGAGAGTCCAGCAAGAGAATTTCTCTCTTTGCCGGCCTCAACACCTACAATGGTCAATGCAGAAAGAGGCATAAATAATGTAATTGCACAAGAATTATAAGATATCTCCAGTATTTTTCTTTTCAACACTTACACAGAGAAGGTAATGCTCCGGCCCGTTGTGCTTGCTCCACGCTGGGAAGAGGAGTGCATCCTTTAGATGTGCATCCCTCTGTAGTCAATCAATCAATCAATGTTTATTTATATAGCCCTAAATCATCAAAGGGCTGCACAAGCCACAACGACATCCTCGGTACAGAGCCCACATACGGTAGTAAACATTTATGAATATTTTAGAAAGAAATTTCAGATTAGTGTAGCTAATATCATTCAAATTTCATTGTACTCACTGGAAGGCTTGACATTGGATCGACGTCTTTGTGCTTCCACGTTGGTACAATATACATGTTGGCAATGAAGACATCTTTGCCCTGTAGCAGTTTTGAATCCAAAAACATGAGGATATGTGAGGTTTTATATTAACCATTGAATCAGATTTTTTAATGACTAAAAGCAGCCTCTGTTGTGCAGCTCTAAGAAATCATACATGTCTCTGAGCAGCTTCCTGAACCAGCTGGAGGCAAGCATTTCCCATCGGTCATCACATTACAGATGTAACAAAGTTATACATATCCATGGAATAAGCAGTCAAGTGAAACAAACATAACAGTTACAGTACTGACCGTGGAGTCCATGTCTCTGGACAACCCCAGAGACCAAAACTCTTCTCGGGTTAAACACACCCCTCCCTCTTTAACGATCAGTTCCATAGCTGGACGATCGCAGGCCAAAACATACTCGAGCTATTCATGAGACAATTTTACATTACTCGACTTGAAGATAACCTTGGCCACTTCACAAAGCAATAAATGTATATATTTTTAATCATATACTGGCTCCAATGTCAAAATTTTACTCAATTTAAAACCTGCTCACCAGTTGTTTCTGGTCGGGGTGCAGCTCCTTTTTCCAGGGTGATGTGGGGCCAGCATATGTGTGGTCCGTGAAACAATGACACTGGACCTGTGTCAATCTTACAAATAGTTAGAAAGCTACATGTATGGACACATTAACACTTTTTTTCTGAAAAAGTACCTCAGTTTCCTCCTCCGATGAAGAAGTCAGCATTTCAGCATCTCCTGGAAGCACAGGGGCTGAAGGGGAATCCTTTGGCCAGCCAGGGTGAGTCCCTAAATGAGAGAGGAGGCATATTATGATACAGGGGAGGGATATTAAGATCTCTGAAGAAAAATTGCCTGTAAACAGCATTCAGTTTGACATACTCGGGCGCAGAGGTTTTAGTGATGCATACGGGGTTATCATATGCTTGGGCTTTCCATCCAGGGTCTCCAGCCTAACCATATTGTTTGGAAGAACCTCCATAACTCTGTAACATCAAGGGAATGAGTTCTGGCTTGGTCATCACCAATATGACAATCATGAAACATTTTACCAGTAACGTTGTGGTTAGAATTCAATATTGAATTCAAGCATGTGAGTACATTCAGACTGAATTATAGTCCTAGAGTACAATAGTCAAAGACCGCCATTTACTTGGTTTCCAATCAAATCATTTTTTCTTTGCAAATGTTTTCACAGATAACAATCAAACAGATGTATTGAGCTGAAAATAGAAAAAAAGCCATCAGCGATACTTTTGGTATGAACATTAGATAAGCATACCTGTAGATGGTCTGGCTCCAGTTTGGGTCCATGGTTTGCCCAGGTCTCCCTTTCTTCCTCGCATCCTTCTTGAGGACCTCCATTCCAGGTTGGATGATGAAGCACTTGACCCCCTTCTTCATCCTCTGCCGGTATGACAATTTCTGTCTCTCTTGGGCCCTCTCCACATTGTTGATCACCTTAATTGATTAAAGATGTTTAGATTACAGAGCATTTAAAGAAAAATAAATAACTAAATATTAACCAGTACCCATTAAGTAATCATCCTTCAACAGTACCTGTTGTCATACATCAACATAATGAGTACCTTTCCAAAAACGTCCTCATCCTGGCCAACTCGGAGCTGCACAAAGGCCTCCAGGGAATCAGCCTGGTCAGGAGCTACCATCACCTCAGGACACTCAGTTGTAACCTTTAACACATTGAAAGACAACACAGACTTCTAAGTATGAATGTATGGCTACAAAGACACTTTCATCTACACAGGAGCGTATTGTTTTGTTCAAAAGGCTGTGGTTATATTAGGGTCCTGGAATGTATGAATGGCACGAATATCATTTGTTATGGGAATATTTGTCTCACAAAATGAGTTTCAGATAATGAGCTCATCTAGGAATGAAATGAACTCGTATTGCGAGGTACCACTGTGTAATGAGCACTCATTTTGATTTGACCTACATAGAGCTCAATAAAAACAAACCACCTACCTCCGTAAACATCCGTGCCTCTCGACCAAACATCAGGCGGAAGGGGGAGTACTTGGTCTATGCCTGTACACAGGTGTTATGGGCATACACTATCTCCCTGAGGTTGTCCTCCCACTTCTCCTGTTGGCCCCTGATGGTCTTCCCAATAGACACTTTAAGGGTTTGGTTCGTCCTCTCTTCAAGCCCATTGGTCTGGGGGTGGTATGCTGACGAAACCCGATGTTCAATGCCCTTGAAAGCTACCTCAGCCTATACACGAAAAAGGAGTCCGCTACTTGTGTTTTGAGGAATGTGTGTGTCTGCTAAAAATATGGCCAGTTTAAACGTGCAGTTGTAGAAAAAGAAAGTTACCTCTTTCTTGAATTCAGTGCCCTGGTCAGTGAGGATAACTTCAGGCAAACCATGAGTAAAGAAAATGTCCCTCAAGGCACCACAGAAATTATATTAGTACAACTAATAATTACAATATAATTATATATATATATAAATATATATATAAATTATGCACTTTAGTGGCTTTTTCCCTTTCTGATTATGGCCATGGGTAAGTGAAACACCAAAATATAAAGAATACTTCCTTCACATTGGCTGCTGTCTTTTTTGGGAATGTTCTTGCTTCAACCCACTTGGTGAAATAATCGGTCAAAGTGAGACAATATCTGTTCCCCTTAGACGACTTTTTCACAGGTCCAAAAAGGTCCACACCTAGAGCATGAATTCCAGTTCTCAGTTTAGCAAGTATTTGAATGTAGACTGAGTTTTTGTATAGTTGTGCATGAAAAGGTGAGGGATGTGTGAATAAACCCACTCACCAACCATGTACCAAGGTGATACGACTTTGATGGGCTTCAGCTCAGGCGCCTCGGTCTTTAATTTTTCAAAGCGCTGGCAGTCAGGACATGTGCGCACCTAAAAGCAGTAATAAAGGGAAACATATTGTGGATATGATTTGATTCCACAACACTTTGCGACCTACTACTAACTACTAACCTGAGTGTTTCAACTAAAAATAAAAATTAAAAGCAAATATCTTCCTTCTAGGAGCTTGGTTACCCAATCCAATGTGTCCTGTGGGATGGACCGCCAATAAAACCGGGGAGCAATCTTCGCTTGCATCGTCCGTGGTCCAAAATGGCATGCATGGGCTTCGGTTAACACAGCCACTTTCTCCTCCTCTGTCCAAATGACCCTTCTGTTCCCATGGTACAGGACCTCTTCTACACAGGACAGCAGCACACACAATATTGTAGTGAAATGGTTTCAACAATAATGTTGATTAAAAGTACAGACATTTAACAGTATTATATATTAATTAATATTAGTGAAATGGTTTCAACAATAATGTTGCTTAAAAGTACAGACATTTAACAGTATTATATATTAATTAATATTAGTGAAATGGTTTCAACAATAATGTTGATTTAAAGTAGTACAGACATTTAATGTTGATTTAAAGTACAGACATTTAACATTATATATTAATTATCAACAATAATGTTGATTTAAAGTACAGACATTTAACATTATATATTAATTAATATTACTGAAATGTTTCAACAATAATGTTGATTTAAAGTAGTACAGACATTTAATGTTGATTTAAAGTACAGACATTTAACATTATATATTAATTATCAACAATAATGTTGATTTAAAGTACAGACATTTAACAATATATATTAATTAATATTTTTTGCACGTTACCACGAAGACAGAAGTTCCCAGCAGCGGCCCTAACATTCCGCTTGAAATGTTGCGAAGCCTGCTGGTGTTTGACATAAGTCCCCTGGGACAGATAAAGACGAATATCATCCAGTGACACCACCATTTTCAGGAGATTTGGATTTATCGATCGCTGGCAATGACGTAAGAGGAAATGACGTAAGTAAGAGGAAATGACGTAAGCGGAAATGACCTCGGAAGTAAATGGCGGTTAGGAAGGTTTTTGTGATGGGAAGAAAATTGGCGTGACAGCACCGGGCCACACCTGGTGCCAATCTGCCAGCTGCTATTTATACCTGCCCTGCCCTCCAGTCACTGCTGGATTATTGTAGTGTCTACTGGTCAATGTCACTACTACCTGTCACGATACTTCGTTGTAGCTCTGTCTACTTTTGTTCACTCCGCTCTAGTCCTAGTTCCTTCGTGTCACAGTAAGTGTTTTTGTTTGTCGACAGTTAGCCTTTGTGCTATTTTAGTTCATAGCCAAGTTTGTTCTCCGCCTTGTGTGCGCCTTTTGTTTGTACCCTTTTGTTTGTTTTTTGCCATAGTATTTTAATTAAATCATGTTTTCTCGCATAATGCCTGCCATCATCTCTGCACCTTGGGGTTCGTCACCAACAAACTCTGACAGTATGTTTGCCATATGTATTGAAGATTGAAGTTGTTGGAGAGATTTGAGCGAAAAAAGTAAATATTAATCAAAATTCACAATGATCACAAAAAAAACCCTATTAAAATGTTATATTTTATATTAATTAAATCATATACATTCAATTAAAAACTAAAACATGAGCTGTTGCATGAAGCGAGCAAACAATACTGCCAGCAGTGTGGCAGGAATAAATAGCTCTCGGATTAGTGACCAGGAACAGGTGAGAATCCTGACCACTAATCAGAGGCAGGTGACAAAAATCAGCACCTATGGCAACTAAGAAAACAAACGAGGGTGCTGAAACAGAAATAAACAGCAACTAAGGAAATGCCAAACTAAACATGACCCGGTTATCAGATCATGACACATTTAATGCCGTTTATTTGTTTTCCCCAAAGTAGAGTTGTCCCGATATCAATATTTTGGTACCGGTACCAAAATTATTTTGATACTTGTTGGTACTTTTCGGTACTTTTCTAAATAAAGGGGACCACAAAAAAGTGCATTATTGGCCGATACTTTTTAGAAGCGGTATAGTACCGAATATGATTCATTAGTATCGCGGTACTATACAAATTCCGGTATACCGTACAACCCTACCAAAAAGTGTTTTAAAAGTAAATGATTCTTAGCAAATGTTGTAATAAGCCCACATCAACATGTATTAACTTTAATCACAGTGAAAACAGTAAAAGTAGTAAAGTAGTTCTGAAGCATAATGTTATTTTTAGAATTAAAACACATGGTTAATGCTTGTATGAAAACAAGCATATATCTCTGAATATGATTTGAAAATATGTTTCTGTTTGGTTAAGAGCATTCGTTAGTCATGCCAGCATTTCAGGATTTGTGATTTTTGCTGCCTAAAAATACCTGATTTCACAGCAACTTTTTTTTTTTTTACAAAGTTGTGGCAAAGGTTTCACGACCACACATAGGTTGCGGGTTTTAATTGAATTTGTGAGAATTGGTGCAATCACAACATTGTGTCGGGTCATTGTAAAAAGTATTCAATTATTGATAGGAGCCTTAGGCTGATTTAATGTCAGAGGAATAAAACAATATCTAAGAGATCGTGAAAGTTTATTCACCATGACAGTCGGATATTGCAAACTATTATTTCACCCAAGGACTATGTTACATAATGGATGAGTGGTGTACTTTTGTGTGTGTATCGCTTATCCCAGAAAACACATATATAACATTATCCGGTATGGTTTACTTTTGTAAAACAAATGTATTGAAGTATATTTTAAGAAACATCTTTGTGTACATTTTCATGATATTAGTCATAATAAGCTTTCTTTTTTAAATCCTCCTGTAAACAAAGTTTCAGTTTACCAGCATGCTCCTTTGTGATTTGTGTTGTTATAATTGTTCCATACTGAAAAAGTTGCTATATTTTCACATGATTGCCACTTTAATTTAATCAAAGTGGATGAAATGGGTGATTCATTCTGCTCATTTAAAATCATATTAACAATGCGCCCCTCAACACAGTGTCCTGCAGGTTGGTTGCAGTTCATTCTGGGAAATGTTCCAATGATTAATGATATTTAGCTATTGGAGGGTGCATTATCGTCTTTGTTCTCCACCTTGGTGTGAATCTGTGTTGCTGACAGGATTGTGCCGCATTATCACACCGTGTATTTTACTGGGGAAGGTTACAAATGTACCACAACTGTAAACAATTGTGTACAGTATATGCGGGCTACTGGTTGTATTATGTTAATGTGTGCACATAAAAATGTATGTATAGACTTGAACACAAAAGTCTCCAACCTGAAAAAACCCAAAAAATAAACGTTTTTACAGTATTCTCAGTCTGTGTCTTTCCTTTTGAATATGAGACACTTTTCTGGTTGTGTTCTGGTTGTTTTCTTACGCTACTTCTCTTAAAAAAACTTAAACGACCGCTCTGACAATACATGCTAAAGCTTTTGATTGGAGATATATATCAATTATGCACAACAGGTGTAGACTTAGAACAGAATGTGTCAAAAGCAGACACATTTTTCATTTTAAAAGCCAAGTCATGATTTAGAACCTTATGTGCAGTGTGGACTAAGCAGCTTAAAGGCCTACTGAAACCCACTACTACCGACCACGCAGTCTGATAGTTTATATATCAATGATGAAATCTTAACATTGTAACACATGCCAATACGGCCGGTTGATAGAAGTATTGGTACCCCATTGAATACAATACAAAAAAAGCTCTGTTTTCATTTCAAAATTCCACAGTATTCTGGACATCTGTGTTGGTGAATCTTTTGCAATTTGTTTAATGAACAATGGAGACTGCAAAGAAGAAAGTTGTAGGTGGGATCGGTGTATTACATCGGCGGACTACAGCAACACAACCAGGAGGACAGAGATGGATAGCAGACGCGCTAGCCGCCGAACTCACCTTAACTTCCTCCGTCTCGCCGACCGCATCTGTGATCGGGTGAAGTCCTTCATCGCACCGTCGATCACTGGAACGCAGGTGAGCACGGGTGTTGATGAGCAGATGAGGGCTGGCTGGCGTAGGTGGATAGCTAATGTTTTTAGCATAGCTCTGTGAGGTCCGGTTGCTAAGTTAGCTTCAATGGCGTCATTAGCAACAGCATTGTTAACCTTCGCCAGGCTGGAAAGCATTAACCGTGTATTTACTTGTCCATGGTTTAATAGTATTGTTGATCTTCTGTCTATCCTTCCAGTCAGGGATTTGTATGCAGCTAAGTACGATCCTATCACGTTAGCTCCGTAGCTAAAGTGTTTTGTCGATGTATTGTCGTGGAGATAAAAGTCATTGTGAATGTCCATTTCGCGTTCTTGACTCTCATTTTCAAGAGGATATAGTATCCGAGGTGGTTTAAAATACAAATCCGTGATCCACAATAGAAAAAGGAGAGAGTGTGGAATCCAATGAGCCAGCTTGTACCTAAGTTACAGTCAGAGCGAAAAAAGATATGTCTTGCACTGCATTCTAGTCCTTCACTCTAACATTCCTCATCCACAAATCTTTCATCCTCGCTCAAATTAATGGGGTAATCGTTGCTTTCTCGGTCCGAATCGCTCTAGCTGCATTGAAAACAATAGGAAAATGTGAGGAGCCTTTCAACTTACTACGTCACGCTACTTCCGGTAGGGGCAAGGCTTTTTTTTAATCAGATACCAAAAGTTGCGATCTTTATCGTCGTTGTTCTCTACTAAATCCTTTCAGCAAAAGTATGGCAATATCGCGAAATGATCAAGTATGACACATAGAATGGATCTGCTATCCCCGTTTAAATAAAAAATAATAATTTCAGTAGGCCTTTTAAGTGTTTTGCCAAGCCTCGCCCAGTTCTTCTCATAATGGATATTAATATTGCCACTTTTATTCAACTTTTCAGACTTTTGTCGCTAAATAAAAACTGAACTGTACGTCATTGTTTATCTTATTATTGAGTTGAGATGATTTACACTAGTCTGCGGTAATAAATACCACAAAGCGCTGCAAAAAATATATTCAATAGTCATACAATATTGAGCTAATGCAATTCACCAAATTGCATACATAAGAACTAATTAGTTTTTAAAGAAAATAAATTCCTTACATAACTCTATTTTTTAACAGTACCTGACAGCACACCAAGGGCCTGATCTACTAACATCCATATAACAAGTGCTAAACAGTGTGGACATTTTGTTGATTATCTACTAAGACTGTTTACAGGTGCAAAAATGGTGCTGGCCACCCTATTTAAATAGGGTGGCCTTTTGTTATTCTTTTCTGTGTTATATGTGTTTTATGTTGCACGATTGCGCCAAGTAAAATTCCTAGTTTGTAAACCCGTCCTCAAACAATGGCAATAAAAACTCTTCTGATTCTGATTCTGATTCTGATGTTGCATGTACTATACCGTGAAGTAGGGATGGGTATCCAAAAACGGTTCTTGTCCAGAACCAGTTACCACCGTATCAATTCCTTGGACTTGCTTTCCAATTTTTCTAACAATTCCCTTAACAATTCCTGTGGGCGGGAATGACATCATGGAGGTTGTAGACATCTACAAGTAACTTGGGGTGTGGCTGGACGAGCAGCTGGACTGGGCATGCAACACAAACCATTTGTACAGGAAAGGTCAAAGCAGACTGTACTTTCTCAGGAGGCTGCGATCCTTCACTATCTGCAGGCAACCTCCTGTGCATGTTCTACCAATCTGTGGTTGCCAGCATGCTGTTCTACTCTGTGGTGTGCTGGGGGGGCACTTCAAAGAGGAACTCCTTTCAGACTGGACAAGCTCATTATGAGGGGCCGGCTCGGTGGTTGGCATGAAGCTTTCTGGTAATAATTGCAGAGAAGAGATCCATGACCAAACTGCTGGCCATTCTGGATACCACCAGCCACCCTCCGCACAGTCACGAGCGACCAGAGAAGTATGACTGGCCGTCGGGGACATTCTTCAAAATTATCTCTTACACATACACTACTGAAATGCTCTCACACACACGGCTGAAACACTTTCATACACACTTTTGAAACACTCTCACCCACACTACTAAAACACTCTCATACACACTACTGAAACACTCTCATACACACAAGTGAAATGCTCTCAGCCATGCTACTGAAACGCTTTAATATACACACAAGTGAAACGCTCTCATACACACTTCACAACATTTTGCATGAACTACTAAAATGCTTTACCACATTTTAGTAAAAAATGCACACAGTTGAAATGCTTTGATATAGAAATGTTAACTATGACAGTTCAGTGATGAATATTAGGTACATAGTTAAACAGGATGGCCTTCTTGTCATGTGATGGAAACAGGAACACTCCACACAGGGAAGAACACATGTTCCCCCAAATGTATTTCATTAACAACATAGTATAAATATTTTACAATCTAGGAATAAAAACAAACATGTCATTAAACATTTTCAAAATAAGTATGAACAAATTATTTTCGTCATCATTTTGAAAAAATTAACAATATTTCGAAGCAACACTAACAAATAAAGACAGAAAAATAAAATAAATAAGAAAATCACTTAAGAATAAAAGAAAAAGTAAATAAAAGCATTACATATTGATTTTTCTTTGGTATAATCATTTTTTATAATGTGGAAAATGGTCATGCCCTTTTTATTTTGCTTTGTCATTATTAGTGGGTTACAGTTTTTATGAAAATGGATGGTTGGATAATAAAATTAAAAACTATTTGGTTTGCATGACATTACCCACATTTGTGAATATGGAATTTTCCTAGTAGACACAACAGTTTGACAGCATACTCCGAGTTTTTATGATATTTATATTTTCAGAACAGAAACATTTCTTCTTTGAATTTAAACAGTATATTGTACATATGGAACAGTACAACAGAAAGTTCATTCCAGAATAATTGGGAGTTTGTAATTTAAAAAAATAAATGATTAGTTGACTCTTTTTCATCATGACAAAAAGAGCATTCTGAACAAACATCCATCCATGCATTTTCTACCGCTTGTCCCTTTTGGGGTCGCGGGGGGTCGCTGGAGCCTATCTCAGCTGCATTCGGGCGGTAGGCGGGGTACACCCTGGACAAGTCGCCACCTCATCGCAGTCTGAACAAACAGCCTGGATGAATTTAGACAGGAGTGATTTACAAGGGTGAAATTTGTGAATGATTTTGACGTTTGACAGGATTTAAACTTGATTTAGTATTAAACAATCTATTATGCTTAGTCCATTTTTTTAAATTAATATAAGGGAAGGAGTTTCTACAGAACGCAACACCTTTTGGGGGACAAGTTATTTCTGAATTAATTGTGTCCCCATGTGTATTGTTACATTTATGATGCAATAAGTTTTTTTCCAGCTGTCATTAAGCTTGGAGAAAATTACTCCATCTGTTTATCCCAGAGAGAAGACTTAAAGAGCTGAAGAAGCTGGACTGGAATGCCATGTATCAGTCTTTCATTATCAATAGGATCAGTGTCACTAGTGCTACCATATCTGAGCTACTGTGTAGAAATATGGGGAAATAATTACAAAAGTACACTTCATTCATTAACGGTGTTACAAAAAAGATCAGTTAGAATAATACATAATGTTGGATATAGAGAACATACAAACCCTTTATTTATTGAATCAAAAATACTGAAATTCCACGACATAGTGAATTTGCAAACAGCTAAAATTATGCACAAAGCAAACTATAACCTGCTACCCAAGAATATACAACAATTCTTCTCAAAAAAAGAGGAGAAATATAATCTTAGAGAAAAACGTAATTTAAAACATTTGTTTGCACGTACAACACTTAAGACCTTCAGTATATCAGTATGTGGAATTAAATTATGGAATGGATTAAGCAAAGCAATCAAACAATGTACTAATATGATCCACTTGAAGAAACTCTTCAAACTTAAAGTGTTTACAAAGTACAAAGAAGAAGAACCATGACAAACATTCTCAATTTATTTCATCCATCCATTCATTCATTCTTAAAGTAATCTTACTTATCTCATCATATGAAATATGACTTACTTCACCAATTATTATTATTAAATTCTTACTATTATTTATTTATTTATTTTTATTGTGATTACTTATGGAGTTTATTGTGAAAAAATTGTGAACAGGAAGTGAACAAAAAGTTTTGCAACTGTTATGTAAAGAAAAGGGGTAGGATTAAATAAGCTCTGCTTCTTCCTACTCCTTTTCGAACATGTTGAAAAGAGAAACTGGAAATTGTGATGTATCATGTTGTATGCTTGCATGTTCAAAATAAACTCAAACTCAAATATTATATTTTTCAACAAATAATTTTTTTTTAAATGAAATTCAATTTCTGTCATAAAAAAGAGAACAAAATATTTTATTTTCTACACACTGTTTGTGGAACAAGGTCTTGTTTCTATGTGAAATATATTGATTATTCCACACAATATATTTGTGTGGAGAGAAGTTATGTTTGTAAGCCAACTTCTGACTCTTTATTCCGTCTTTGTTGAAATGGTCATGCTGCTGTGTCTTGACTCTGAAATAAGAATGTATCAGCAATACTGCTATAGGAAATGCAATACATAATAGTAATACTAAATACAATACACAATACTCACCCCACAATGGGCAGTGGTTATCAATATCTGTTTTATTTTATCAACTCATATTTTTATTTCTGTCAAATATGTTCATTTGGACATATTTGATCAATTCCAGTCCCCCAAACATCTTCATTTATGCGTTTCTCTCTGAGCCACAAATCTACCGTGAAAGCACATATTCTGTTATTCCCTTTAACACAGACACATTAGCTATTGTAGGCAGTGGATGTCAAGACTTGGTCTGTGGCGTGGTTTGTTCTCCCGTGGTGCAAAGGAATTGGACCAAACGTGGCGTGCAGGTGAGGACATGTTTAATATATTAACTAAAAAAAGGCTCAAAAGGGGATAAACAAAAAGCGCTCACAGCGGAGGGAAAAAAACTTGACTATGAAAACAAAAGGCGCGCACAATGGCGGAAGTACAAAACTAGACTATGAAAACAAAACACTAGCACAAAGGCAAAAAACTATGAACAATAACAAAACTTACTTGACATGACAAGAGGGGCAAAAGGAGGAGCAGCATGGATCATGAGGGTGAACAGAGTGTGAATGTGTGAGGACGCCAGGACGAACAACAGAAACAGACAGATTTAAGTAGTGACGTGATCAGTGAAAACAGGTGCGTGACTCGAAACGTGAAACAGGTGCGTGACAAGACAGGTGAAAACTAATGGGTGACCATGGAAACCAAACCAAACAAAGAAGTGCAACCAGGAACTAAAAAAAGAGCCCAAAACCCAAGCAAAACAAAAACATGATTAACACAGACATGACAGAGCCCCCCCCTTACGGACAGATCCCAGATGTCCCAACACAAAAAAATGAACAAGAGTCATGGGGGGGCGGGAGGGGGACATGGCGGTGGGTCGCCAGGCTAAGTGGCCCCGAATCCACCGAGGCATAGTCATGTGGCGGCGGCGAGTGGAACGCCGCCGCCACAGGCGAGGTGGGCGACCCGGGAAGGGCCACATCCGTGGCAGACGATGACGTGGGCGCACTTGGCGTGGCGGACGACCAGGCAGCGGCCATATCCGTGGCCGACGAGAAGACAGGTGCGGCGTCGTCGTCATGGCAGGTGTAGAAGCAGCAGATGAAGCAGGCGGCGAAGCTTGGCGTGGCGAAGCTTGTCGTGGCCATGGTTGGTCTTGGCATGGTTGGTCTTGGACTTGGTCTTGGCATGGTTGGTCTTGGACTTGGTATGGTTGGTCTTGGACTTGGTCTTGGACTTGGCATGGTTGGTCTTGGACTTGGTCTTGGCATGGTTGGTCTTGGACTTGGTCTTGGCATGGTTGGTCTTGGCATGGGTCTTGGCATGGGTGGTCTTGGCATGGGTCTTGGCATGGGGGGTCTTGGACTTGGTATGGTTGGTCTTGGACTTGGTCTTGGACTTGGCATGGTTGGTCTTGGACTTGGTCTTGGCATGGTTGGTCTTGGCATGGGTCTTGGCATGGTTGGTCTTGGCATGGGGGGTCTTGGACTTGGCATGGGGGGTCTTGGACTTGGTCTTGGCATGGTGTGTCTTGGCATGGGGGGTCTTGGACTTGGTCTTGGCATGGTGTGTCTTGACATGGGGGGTCTTGGACTTGGTCTTGGCATGGTGTGTCTTGGCATGGAGGGTCTTGGACTTGGTATTGGCATGGTGTGTCTTGGCATGGGGGGTCTTGGACTTGGTCTTGGCATGGTGTGTCTTGGCATGGGGGGTCTTGGACTTGGTCTTGGCATGGTGTGTCTTGGTCTTGGCATGGTGTGTCTTGGTTTTGGCGTGGAGCTGCGACTGGCGGCACTGGGCGTCGTGGAGCTGCGACTGGCGGCACTGGGCGTCGTGGAGCTGCGACTGGCGGCACTGGGCGTCGTGGAGCTGCCACTGGCGGCACTGGTCGTCGTGGAGCTGCGACTGGCGGCACTGGGCGTCGTGGAGCTGCGACTGGCGGCACTTGGCGTCGTGGAGCTGCGACTGGCGGCACTTGGCGTCGTGGAGCTGCGACTGGCGGCGCTTGGCGTCGTGGAGCTGCGACTGGTGGCGCTTGGCGTGGTGGAGCTTGGCGTGGAGCTGGTGGAGGTGGCCTAGCTGGAGGCTGTGGCTTGGCAGGTCGAAAGACTGGTGGTGGCGGCCGTGCTGGTGGCTGTGGCTTGGCAGGTCGAAAGACAGGTGGTGGTGGCCGAGCTGGTGGCTGTGGCTTGGCGTGATGAAAGACTGGTGGTGGTGGTCGTGCTGGAGGCTGTGGCTTGGCGTGACGATGCTGAGCCACCCCAACTGAACAATTCCCAGCCCTAGCCCCCCCCCCCTCAAGGAGCGGATACCAGACGCGCGCCCTGCGGTCTGGAATCGTTTCTTTGGGTGGGTGGAGGGTGGTCAGGAGGGGGGCAGAATCCTCCCCTCCAAACTGTCCAAAAAGTCTTTCTTTCCCCCCCACCTGGGCTTTTGTGGGTGAAAAAAAAATTGTGACTTGGGCGTGGCTTGAGTCCTGGGGGGCGGGGCATGGAATTTGGGTGGCTTGGATTGAACCGGTAAAGAATTTGGAAAAAAAAATCTCCAGGTCTGTGGAGTGCTCTTTGAGCTGCCAGGCTGGCTGACTTCCATTCCCGCCCGGAGGGGGAGGAGCCCGCAGGAGTGGTGCATCCTGTCCACTCGCGGAAGTCTTTCCTTGGCGACGTTTCCGGGGCGGGAGTGACGCGCCGATCGGCACCAGCTTGCCTCCGGGCCCCCACATCATCCCCCTGCGCTCCCTGGGGGAAAAGCGCAGTGTTTCCGCTTCCATAGCGTGCAGGACTTCCCACGCTCCCTCATCCAATTTTGCAGGAGAACTCTTCTGCTGGCGACATCTGTCAAGACTTGGTCTGTGGCGTGGTTTGTTCTCCCGTGGTGCAAAGGAATTGGACCAAACGTGGCGTGCAGGTGAGGACATGTTTAATATATTAACTAAAAAAAAGGCTCAAAAGGAGATAAACAAAAAGCGCTCACAGCGGAGGGAAAAAAACTTGACTATGAAAACAAAAGGCGCGCACAATGGCGGAAGTACAAAACTAGACTATGAAAACAAAACACTAGCACAAAGGCAAAAAACTATGAACAATAACAAAACTTACTTGACATGACAAGAGGGGCAAAAGGAAGAGCAGCATGGATCATGAGGGTGAACAGAGTGTGAATGTGTGAGGACGCCAGGACGAACAACAGAAACAGACAGATTTAAATAGTGACGTGATCAGTGAAAACAGGTGCGTGAGTCGAAACGTGAAACAGGTGCGTGACAAGACAGGTGAAAACTAATGGGTGAACATGGAAACCAAACCAAGCAAGGAAGTGCAACCAGGAACTAAAATAAGAGCCCAAAACCCAAGCAAAACAAAAACATGATTAACACAGACATGACAGTGGACAGGCATGGAAGCTCATCATTTGTCAACTGAGGTGTCAATCCAAAGGTCAGAGTTCAGCATGTTAGGACCTGATCAAGGAGGGGATCCCAGGATGCAGAGACGGGAGGCAAGGTTGAATTACAAAAAGAGGAATATTTAATTAGTCCAAAACGAGTAACAAAAGGCGATGGGGCAGAAGTGCACACCATGAATAAACAAACAAAAACAGGTTCTTCTGTGGTCGGCAGGGAAAAGACCAGGGCGCACTGAACCCAGCAAAAAGTCCAACAGAAAATCCGCTTTACCTCAGGGGTCTAGGAAGCAAACACAAAGAGGTGAGGGATTACAGGAATAAGGAGAGGCTACATACCGGGACTGACGAAGTGAAGCAGGCACATGCACGTGGGAGGTGCAGGAGACAATAACCGGCGAGGCCAAGCTGACAGTGACGTGTCTAAATACCGGAGTGCTAATTGCGAGCAGGTGTGCCACAAGGTCCGCCCCTCGTCGAGGACAAATCACTAAAAGCACAGGTGCAGACAAGAGGAAAAGGCAGGAAAACACTAAAAACACAACACAGCAGCCACCTTAAAATAAGACTGGTGTTTTTGAGTGATACAAATGTTATGTAACAAGGGAACATAAAATAAGCAGTCATTCCTTTATTCTGAGATAAACATGAACAATTAGCAAAAAAAACGTGAAAAGGGGGCATACATACTTTTAATGTATAATCAGTATTTTTTACTCAAGAATTTGACTTTTAACTTCAAATGCTGATGAAGGATGTATGTCATCACAGCGGTAATATGCAGTGTAATATTGCTTCAGTGTGGGGCAGAAAATAACAGATGATTTGCAGACTGTAACCACAGACAACAGTAACAACAATCAGTAAAGTTAGTTTTAAGACATGGCAACCTGACACTGTTCAAGTAAACAACCTATATGGCCAAATAACAAAATCAGATTATGCTTGGCACAACAGCACTGCAGAAATGACATCTAACAAATTAGAAAGGATGAAAAAACAGTTATTAAATAGATGTTAGGCTTGGGACAGCGATATATATGGGTTCAGATCGGGGGATATCGTTGTGGTTTGTAAAACCCTTTGAGGCAAGTATGATTAAGGGCTATATAAACACATTTTGATTGATTGATTGATCGATTGATACAGTAAGTAGACATTCAAAATGCTCATCTTTTAGTTACATTTCAATGGATAGACATGTTAAACTGCAGCTGCCCTCTCGCACAGCAGCTTAGCTTCCTGCAGTGGTGCTCCTGCTGCTTCTCCAAACTGACACAAATATATTGTAAGATTTGTTTTCATGCTCCGATTTTTCACACCAGGTAAGGAACAACTGATTTGATTAGCTCCTAATGTGCCACCATTTGATTCACATTCCGGCATGTTACCAGAGCACCACCGCTACAACACCACAAACAATACTATCTGATTTGACAGTGTACTTTTCTAGGTCCCCGGCAGGACATACACCAAGTTTGCAGTAGATCTAAGACTCTTAAGACCCGCGGAAACTCTGTATTCTTAGCTTGTTTGTAGTGGGGGCACACATGGCTAACTGTTTAGCTCACAACCATGACATGTTGCTGTGCATTACGGTTTGTTGGATTAAACAATCATGTAAAAAGAAATAATTTCTAATTATCTTTTCCTCCTCGTGCTTGATGTCCATGAGCTGAAGGGTTGCACTTGATAACGCTGCAATGCACACTCTCTCAAAGCTGGAGCTGCAGTAGGTGAGACCATGCTACTTTGTTGTTGAGAGGGGAAAGGTGACGCTATGTGACCGCTCATGGTTTTGCGGCTTGGAGGTGCAACAGTCAGGCATCAGCCGACTGTTGTCGCATTTGACAATGTTCTCATCTTCTCCGCTAAAGCCAGTAAACTGTGAAACAGAGCTGCTGCCTCGGTTAGGCTACTTGCCGGCAGTTGGGCAGGCACTATTGTGGCTGAAAAGGGGCGGGCATTTTTGTTGATCGAAAGGCCCTCCGGTTGACCTGAAATGCCTTCCATTTTAACTGAAATGCCTACCGTTTTAAGTGAAATCCTGACATACACACTACTGAAACACTATGACATAAACAACTGAAAACATTTTCTTTCACAGACAGTACTGAAACACTCTCACACAAACAACAGAAATGTTTTCTCTCACACACATTAATAAAACACTCTCAGTTTCAGTAGTGTGTAAATGACTGTTTCACTTGTATATATAAGAGCATTTTATTTGTGTGTATGAGAGCGTTTCAGTAGTGTAAGTGAGAGTTTTTCAGCACTGTGTATAAGAGCGTTTTAGCATTTCAGAAGTGTGTATGAGAGCATTTCAGTAGTGTGTGAGAGCATTTCAGTAGTGAGCGTGAGAGTGTTTCAGTAGTGTGTGTGTGTGTTTAAGTAGTGCGTATGAGAGCGTTTTTATTATTCTGTGAGAAAAAAACATTTCAGTTTGTGTGAAAGCTTTTCAGTAGTGTGTGTGTGAAGAAAAAAATGCAGTCGTTTGTGTGAGAGCGTTTTAGTAGTGTATGCATGAGCATGTCATTACTGTGTGTGAGAAAACCATTTTTCAGTTGTTTATGTAAGAGCATTTCAGTAGTGTATGTAAGAGGTAATTCTGAATAATGTCCCGAAAGGCCCCTCATAGAGAAGCCTGTTCAGTGACATTATGCTCCTCTCCAGATGCAGTACAAACAGATTTAAGAACTAATTTGTCCTTGTGCCATCAAACTCTACAACTCTTTACTTGGAGGTAGGAGGGGGGGTACTAATAAAGACTGCAGAGGAGGAGCAAAATGCTGAAACATTAGTACACAGAGCATGCAATAACTGTAAACTAATTTTGTGTTTTTGAACCGCTCCGATTTCATCCTAGAAGCAGTTATTCTCTTTTACCGCAAATAGGTAACTATTTTGTAAAAAGAGCTCAGCAGCGCATGCACTTTTTGCGTCGGATGAAAAGAGCACAGCTCCCTCCTCCATTCTCAGCACATTCTACAGAGGCACTATTGAGAGCCTACTGACCAACTGCATATCTATCCGGACTGGAGCCTGCAGTGCCTCAGACTGGAAGTCTCTGCAGGGAGTGGTGAGGACGGCGGAAAAGATCATCAGGACTCCTATCCGGGAAATTGCAAAAAGCCACTGCCTGACAATGGCTCAGAAAATCTGTAGAGACTCCTCCCACCCCGAACCCCAACAAGGACTGTTTTCACTGCTGGACTCTAGAAAGAGGTTCCGCAGCCTACCTAGCAGAACCTGGAGGTTTTGTAACAGCTTCTTCTCTCAGGCCATAAGACTCTTGAACGCATCATAATAATCCCCTCAATTCCCCCCAAAAACGGATTAACTCGCTGGAATATAAAGACAATATAACATACATGGATGCATATGCAAAAGTGCAATATATTTATCTGTACAGTAATCTATTTATTTATATCTGCACCTTATTGCTCTTTTAATCTGCACTACAACGAGCTAATGCAACAAAATGTTGTTCTTATCTGTACTGTAAAGTTCAAATCAAATTAGAATGACAATAAAAGGAAGTCGAAGTCTAAGTCTCAGTTTATTGTCTGTTATATTACAGTGATTGCCTCCTTCTGACCGGTAAGGCCATGTGTGTGTAACTGTGCCAGTTTACACACACAATACAGATGTGCTAAATATAGATGTTAATATTTTTTTGCCTTGATAAATCACATTGCGTGTGCTAAATGATTATGTTTGCATCTCCTCCCAGGGTGTTCTTATAATCAGCGTATATTCTGCATGATTATGAAGACAAGCTAAATGGAGACACAATCCTCTTCGCACAAGCTTGGTAGATCAGCTTTGTGTGCTGTATATAGTGCATGTGTTTTACTTTTCTATTTTTTTAAATTTTATTTATTTATAAATGTATGTATTTTTTAAGTGTTTTTAGTTTGCATGTGCTTTGATACATGCAAATATTTAGTAGGTCAGACCCCAAATGTAATATAATATATCAAAGTACAAAAGGCATTTCCTTCGTGAGCACAAGCACAGTTTTTGCATTGTATTATTAGTATTAATACAGCATAATACCTGAGTAATTTCAAATTGTAAAGTAAGTCAGGGTGAATGGAGATAGTTTTTTCTACTACAGATGGTAGATGGTGTTTACACTAGTACACACATATGCATTACCCAAATGCTGAATGTTGTCTACATTTATAGACATTAACAGGACATGCTTCACATTTTGTCACGTCGATCAAAGCGAAAGTGTCCCAGTTTGACGGTAGACCTTCTTATTCTGAGGCGAGACTAAGGCCTTGTCCACACGAACATAGATACCTAATAAACGCATACTTATATCTGCATTTAGGCCTCTTGTCCACACGCAGACACATACTTTTGTTATTAAAAACGCAGACTTTTACAAACGCTGGCCAAAGTGTAGAGTTCCAAAACTCTCCGCTTAGCGTATGCGTGTATACGGCACAAACGGAGACTTGTGATGACGTCACGGTTGTGCGCTGTCATTTCCAAGCTCAACAACACTGCCTTGCTGCCTTTAAACACACTATAAGATGACTTACTGTATGTTTGAATGTAAACATGCTGCTCTTTTCACTCAACATTAATAAAAAAAAACAGATCAAAATGGGCTTTGCGACACTCATGCAAATGACAGTCAGCTGTTTTGGATAAAATCGCTGTGGAACCTCCACCTGATGGGACAACTTTGACAAGCAAGACTTTTTGCTTTCTGTCACAAGAAAGGTGCAACATTATCTTATGTCTGTAGTCCTTGTTTCATGTGGACTGACCATACATGTCCTCTTTTGCGGGGTTGTCCGGGCTGTCCGGACGGAGTTTCTTAAATGCCTCAAATGTCCGGCATTTTGAGTTAGGGTTGTGTGTATTTTCAATGTACGTTCAGGGTTAAGAAGGGGTTGAAAACAAAAGGTGTGCGCACCAGCAGCTTTCGTGAGGGAGGGGCAGAGACAGAGAGAGCGAGAGAGCGAGGGATTGATTGATTGATTGATTGAAACTTGTATTAGTAGATTGCACAGTACAGTACATATTCCGTACAATTGACCACTAAATGGTAACACCCAAATAAGTTTTTCAACTTGTTTAAGTCGGATCCACGTTAATCAATTCATGGTAAAGGGAGTGGAGAGACAGACATGACACCCGGTTTGCTTGTTTTTTTTTATTGTATCGATTATCGCTTTCCGCCAGTGTTTTTTTTTGTTTATATTTGCTGGGTCAAATTTCCGACAACGTTTATTGCGTTTTTATTTTGATTCGCCAAAAGTTTTATCAATGACAACTACTGCCTCAGTTTGCACTCAGACAAGTTTACCGCGAGGGGCTGTCAAAATAAAGACTTCATGGTAAACACTAAGGTGAGTGTAAACATTCTTAACTCCAGTAAATGAGTTATTTTAGTCTTTGTGAGTCCATGGAAACTTCACTTTTATCTCCCACTAGATCCACATTGTTCGAGGATGGAGACAAGTTAGCTGTTAGCTTCAAGCTAACCAGCAGCCGAGCAGACTCCTCCACCCCAAAAACATACTTTGCAGGTCAAAAAACGGGGCAATTGTTAGTCTTTTGAAGTGTTAATGTGCGAGGAGTGTTCAAAAGGAGTCTCTTGAAGAAGTGGCTGACAAGTTAGTATCGCTGACAGTTTTTCGTCATTGTTTACCTTATGCAGAATTGCTGACTGTGCGTTATGATAACCGCGCATGCGTCGCCAGGCTCTGCGATAGATTTATCAGATTAAATTTTTTATTATCTATAGCAAGGGTGTCAAAAGTGTGCCCCGGAGGCCATTTGTGGCCCACAGCTAATGTTTTAAAAGCCCACGGCACATTCTAAAAATACTATTAAAATAAACAAAAACATAACAAAAGTGAAATAAAAAAGCTTAAAGGTGAAATGTAATTTAGAAAAAGTTGCAATGTTGACTAATAAAACAAAGCTGTTTTTTTTTTCTTTCAAACTGTCATTGCTCAAAAGATAATATTGAATCAAAATCAATGTTTTTATGAATTATTGACCTACCCAAGGTTCCGATTACTTCACATCAAATATTCCACTTTGAAGAATATTTTTTGTGGAACATTTTGCATATTTTGTGTGTTTGCCATAAAAAACATAGTTATGTTTGACAAAAAAGGGCGGAAAACAAACAAACAACATAAAAAAAAAAAAAACATTTTGAAATGAGGGATATATATGAAGTTGATGTAGACTCCAGGTATTTAAGCGTTAAATATAAAATGTATGTATGCCCTGGCACACCATAATCATAATTTCATGAACTAAGCAAAACACTTTTTACACTTCTATACTGAAATAAATACACCTACAACTTGTTAAATAAAACATAGAAAAAACTACCAGCAGCGGTAAAGTTCAGATCCATGAAGGAAAGAAGAAAGTGAATGAATGTTTATAACTGAATACATTTACATATGTATACAAATTTGTTTTCTTTTTTTATTATTTTTTTTAATGAATTAAGTAATGTTATGACAACCTTTTTCCAAAACACAATGTAGAATGTGAGACATATCAGAATAATGCATATGTTTATAATTTTTTTTCAAAACGCTTACAAAAAAGTGGGACCCCAAAAATGTACTGTGGGACCCCATTTTTAGGACTTGATGGGGTCCCTGGACCTAGCGCCAACACTGCTATCAACAGAGGAGAAAAAATGCTTTATTAAAATAAATATATTATTTATAAAGCAAAGCATATATGCCTTGGCACGCATATGTGTCCTGTTTTTGGGATTTCAGAATATGGTCAGCCTAGTTTAATGACAAATCATGAAGTTAACTTACGTGTCTTGCTTCCATTTTTGTAGATGCTCGCGCGTAAAAAGCGACCAAGCAACTAAAAAAAATATATAATGTAGCGTCCTCCATGTAGTGTGTACTGATGTTAAAGACAATATACACTTTGTTACACATTTACCATATCACTATATCCATGATCTGCGATGAGGTGGCGACTTATCCAGGGTGCACCCCGCCTACCGCCCGAATGCAGCTGAGATAGGCTCCAGCGACCCCCCGCGACCCCGAAAGGGACAAGCAGTAGAAAATGGATGGATGGACTATATCCATGATTAAATGCTTTATAATTCTCTTAAACATGCAAAAATGTTTCTTTGGCTCGTTATTGCATGCTGATTTTAGAAATAATGTACACTTCACTGCACATGTAATACATCACCATGTTGCTGAACATGAGTGTTGGTTTTCAGCAGCACAGATGTGCATTCACTCTTTAATACTGTTCCCAGGATTCTGTGTGTATGTGCAGGCTGGTTTTAAAGATAATGTACATGTCATTGTACGTCCAAAGTCGATCAAAATAAACATAACAGGAGGTGTCATGCCACCAAGTCAGCTATTGCTGCTTTTTTCAGGCTTCTGATTGGACAAAATGTGCATGACAGCAAGTGTTTGTGTTTGTGTGTATACATAGACACTTTTGAAACTACACTTGTGTGGATGGAGATTGGTTTAACCCCAAATATGTGTTTTTGAAACTCTCTGTGTTCGTGTGGACATGGCTTATGAATGGACGTGAGAACTTTGCAGTATGTTTGTCCCTTCTTAGTTGCCGTAGTGCGGATGTTGAGGTGGGGCGATGTTGCTAGGTAACGTTGACAAACAAAACGAGACGATTACCAATTCAGCAACCTTTATCTTCGAGGGGAGTACTTTCTTCTCTTTCCAGGTATGGTAAGTTTGTCGCGTTTTACTGTCTGGATATAACTAAACATCCTTTGCAGGTTAACAGTAACTTGTAATGCGCTTGGCTTCAGAAACACCAACATGCTAATTTCGTTTTTTTTTTAAGGGTGAAGGCTTTTAAGGTAACTTTTAATGCGGCAAATCCTTATACTTAGTCCTGACAGTTACTCTCATTTAAGTCTTAAATAGCTCATTATTGGTCTCTGGTGGCAAAACAAAAATGGCTTAACAACGATAGCGACTCTTCTTTCAAGCCATTATAATGATTAAAGCGAGTAACATTTTCCAATGCCAACGTCATTTCATCTATAATAGACTAATTCTCACTATTTTGGTTAATGTGACTCAAGGCACCTATTGTGGGGCGAATAAAGTAAATATTAAGAGTGAGAAAACAAATGTATGTTTCCTGTGTTGCATAGTGAATGATCTGCAATCTGCAGAAAGACTCAGGCATCTAACATGGACCTGGATGTCATCAAATACCTGGCCAAAGCCAAAGCGAACCACGGTTTGTGTTCAAGCTGGCTTAGATAAAATGAAGATACATTTTGCAATGTTTATTGCAATGTTGTGTTTGTATATCAGATTGTGGAGCTTTGCAGTCAGCTTTTAATGTATTGGAAGCGATGACAGCAGCTGGAAGCCCAGAAGGTGCACTCAGCGTTGACCCACATTTGTATGTATCCTGTGGGGAAGAAGCTCTGCAGGTAGGAGAGTTTAACAGAATTGACAGTTTGCCAGCCTCTGTATAAGTTAAAAAATACTTTAATTGCAATGGTATTTGGAAGTTTGATCTCTCCACAAATCATGTGATCAATAACTGCAAAATAGACATTGTTGATCTAAAGCCCTGAAAATAGAGAATCATTACTGGTGAGGATGACTCTAACCATGTTATATTTAATGCAAGTTTACAGGGAATTGTATAAAGCCGGTATATTCAATTTGCAGCCCGTGTGCCAAATCCCAAGGGAATGGCACAATATGGGGTTGCCGAATTCCGTTCAATACTTGAGAGACAAACGTATTTGAAGCAAATTCTTAAAAACACTACAATTCTCACTGTAAACACATTGGCAGATATTGCGTTGACCTTTTAACATTGCCAGCAAACTTAGAACATCCTTTTTTAAGTTCTCTCCATTTTGACAGTTATATAATGTGATTTATGTAACTAAGCTACTGCTGTCGCTTGTTTACTTGATTTGCAGTCAATAGACAAGTATTCCCCTTCTTTAATTATATGAGCAGTGTTCCTCAAAGTTCCACATTTGGTATTTTGTTTTTCATCATTTGGGCTATTCAACTGGTGGCCCGCAAGTTCAGTTAAAAAAACTTGTGAGATAGTCACATTTTGTGTTCCTTAAAAACAGCAGAGCACTCTTTTAGCTAAATAGAACAACATCAAATGTCTACTGTAGAGGTTCTTTGGAATATACAAAATAAGAAAAATAGAGAAGGGAGAAGTCGAAGCCCCAGTTCTTAGCTCTCTGGAAATGTTGCCTGCAAACAATCTAGTTGAATATCCTTGGTATAGATGCTAAAATGTTGTTACATATATGATGCTTTGGTCGATGTATCTAACTAATGGGAAATTAATATTGTGCATAAATGCATGCCTCCTATTCATTGGAGAATCAATGATATAATTATATTGATTTATTGTGTTATGCTAAAAGAGTACTTCGATTATTGACAACCCTTGGAAATATACTATTATGCGTAGAACGTGGACTGACCCTGTACCCTTCTCGGAGCTTGATACACACATATCCAATGATTGACAGCCAATGAGCCAACAGCCCTAAGCTGTCAGCCCAATGTTCAGTGCGGCTCGCCAGGCATTAGCACTGACGTCTGCATATTTTCCTTCCTAATTATGTTAAAGTCATAGGTACAATATGTTGTACTGTAATATACTTTAGTTTTTTGCCATTATTCATCAGAAAAAACATTATTCAAGTAACGTTACACTTGCCTTTATGTATTAGACAATGGACTAGTCCAGTGGTTCTCAACTTTTTTTCACCAAGTACCACCTCAGAACAAACTTGGCTCTCCAAGTACCACCAAAATGACCAACTTTAAAATACAGTAGCATAGTATGTCCAAGTATTCATTGAAAAGAAGGCATATGTTTCATTTAACAAGTATATTTATTATTTTAGCCATTGTAACATTACATACAGTTTGAATAGTAACACTGGATTTAAATGTAGGAAAATAAAACACTGTACTTTAATCAATTGATTATTTGGTGTACCACTAGATAGAGCCCTTTTACCACTAATGGTACACATACCATAGAGGACCACTGGACTCGTTGTTAAAACCCAATGCAAAATATTTTAATTTCGCATTCCGACAAACTGTACTGTGAATCTATTCACCAAATATCCTGATTCCGTCAGCTTTCCCTCATGTTATTGACCGTATGCTTCGCAAACACAAATACAAAACCCAAAGCCAGTGATGTTGGCATGTTGTCCATCCACCCATCCATTTTCTACCGCTTATTCCCTTCGGGGTCGCGGGGGGCGCTGGAGCCTATCTCAGCTACAATCGGGCGGAAGGCGGAAGACAGACAACATTCACACTCACATTCACACACTAGGGCCAATTTAGTGTTGCCAATCAAGTTGTGTAAATCGTAAATAAAAACAGAATACAATGATTTGCAAATCCTTTTCAACCTGTATTCAATTGAATACACTGCAAAGACAAGATACTTAACGTTCAAACTGGTAAACGTTGTTATTTTTATGAAATATTAGCTCATTTGGAATTTGATGCCTGCAACATGTTTCAAAAAAGCTGGCACAAGTGGCAAAAAGATTGAGGAAGTTGAGGAATGCTCATCAAACACTTATTTGGAACATCCCACAGGTGAACAGGCTAATTGGGAACAGGTGGGTGCCATGATTGAGTATAAAAGCAGCTTCCATTAAATGTTCAGTCATTCACAAACAAGGATGGGGCGAGGGTCCCCACTTTGTGAACAAATGTGTGAGAAAATTTTCGAACAGTTTAAGAACAACATTTCTCAACGAGCTATTGCAAGGAATTTAGGGATTTCACCATCTTCGGTCCGTAATATCATCAAAAGGTCCAGAGAATCTGGAGAAATCACTGCATGTAAGCGGCAAGGCCGTGACCTTCGATCCCTCAGGCGGTACTGCATCAATAACCGACATCAGTGTGTAAAGGATATCACCACAGGAACACTTCAGAAAACCACTATCAGTAACTACAGTTGGCTGCTACATCTGTAAGTGCAAGTTAAAACTCTACTATGCCAAGCGAAAGCAATTTATCAACAACACCCAGAAACACCGCCGGCTTTGCTGGGCCTGAGCTCATCAAAGATAGACTGATGCAAAGTGGAAAAGTGTTCTGTGGTCTGACGAGTCTACATTTCAAATTGTTTTTAGAAACTGTGGACGTCGTGTCCTCCGGACCAAATAGGAAGAAAACCATCCGGACTGTTATAGGCGCAAAGTTCAAAAGCCATTATCTGTGATGGTATGGGGGTGTATTAGTGCCCAAGGCATCGGTAACTTACATATCTGTGAAGGCACCATTAATGCTGAAAGGTACATACAGGTTTTGGAGCAACATATATTGCCATCCAAGCAAAGTCTTTTTCATGGACGTCCCTGCTTATTTCACCAAGACAATGCCAAGCCACATTCTGCACGTGTTACAACAGCGTGGCTTTGTAGTAAAAGAGTGTGGGTACTAGACTGGCCTGTAGTCCAGACCTGTGTCCCATTGAAAATGTGTGGCGCATTATGAAGTGTAAAATACAACAGCGGAGACCATGGACTGTTGAACAACTTAAGCTGTACATCAAGCAAGAATGGGAAATAATTCCACCTGAAAATCTTCAAAAATTGGTCTCCTCACTTCTCAAATTTCCTGAGTGTTGTTAAAAGGAAAGGCCATGTATCACAGTGGTAAAAATGCCCCTGTGCCAACTTGATTGCAATGTGTTGCTGCCATTAAATTCTAAGTTAATGATTATTTGCAAAAAAAAAAAAAAAAGTTTCTAGTTCGAACATGAAATATCTTGTCTTTGCAGTGTATTCAATTGAATATAAGTTGAAAAGCATTTGCAAATCATTGTATTCTGTTTTTATTTACGATTTACACAACATGCCAACTTCACTGGTTTTGGGTTTTCTACAATTCAGATCATTTGGATCAACAGTCTGGAGTGCAAGCTGTTGTAGCAGGGGTGTGGAAGTTGGAACTGCACTGCATTATGTCCAAAACGGTTTTCTATGCTTTAAATGAATAACTTTCACAGCAATGGTACATGTTGTTAAATAGATTGTGCTTGGGTTCCTAATAAGTGTCCAATACAATGTTTTTTTCATGGATACATGATATTTAGTCGATACAGATAATGTCCTACTTTTCAAGACCGGTACTGATTTACTAACTTATACTATACTAATTAATGTGTATGTATTATTAAATTTAGAGTTTACTTTAGTTTGTGCACACCTTTCTTTGTGGCTGGCTTTGGAGCAGCTACTACAGCGTAGCAGCGCAGACATATTTATAAGCTTTCAAAACATGGTTGAAGCGATGCTGGATCTTAAAGTAACCGATCGGCTTTGATGTGTTGAAGTTCAATGTTTTTTTCCGCCCTCGCGGAATGTCTGAAGAACATTTAATGCAAATACCATGCAACTTGTCCTCCTTTGAAACTGTGAAGAAATCCCACACAATTGACGCCATGTTTGTTTACAGTGAGTTCAACAATAGACCGTTGAATCCCTACAACATAAATAAGAGAAAAGAATGCTTTATTTTCTCACCCTAAAGCATTTAGCCTCATTTATCGTCGCTATTAGTTTTACGTCATTAATGATTGATTCGGTACTTATAGGTCTGACATTTATCGTGCACCCTCATGTTTTTGTATACAAAATGCAACTTCTTTAGTATATCCATTCCCAATTATGTTGATTTTTGTTTGGTCTTAAATTTTAGCTGGGTTGTTTAGAGATAAGCGCGGCGTGTCTGCAGAAGTTCTTTGAGTGCAACCCACCGGCTGATCAATATCTGTGTCGGGCCTTCATCTGCCAAGGCCAGCTTGTAAGTCCCTCGGCCACAGGGAGCATGGTGAGTACAGTAAATTAGGCACTGCTTCTTGATATGGTTGCTTAGGTTACTTCACACATAAGATACACTGAACAGTGTTCTATTTTATATTTCTATTGCCACTTGTTGTCATTTCTTTGGAAGCAAACAAAGGAATTTAATCAATTGTCTGTCCAATTACCATCTATACTGTACATCCGGTATGTGTCAGGTGAAGCGTTCTCACTTCCCCATTCTTTCTATTTTAGGAAGACTTTAAAGAGAATGTGCAGTGTTTTCTTAAAGCAATTGAAATTGCAAAGCGAGAAAAAAGGTATGTAACCCTTCTAAAATATAGATTGTTTTAATTCACAGGCCATGTGTACAGTATGCTTGTGTGCATGTAATCAACATAAAATATTCTGACTTGAATATGTTTACAGTGCAGGTCATACGTGTGTGTGCAGTTCAGTGACACACTAAGATTTTCTGTTCCATTAATTTTTTATTTCAAGGAATACATAATTTAAGTAATATACATGTACTTCACTTTGACCTTTTCCTCACATTGGAATCATCTGTACCATGTTGTTTTTAAATTCAAACATCTTTTGTTGTTGGATTAAAGAGATCATGAATATATACATAGATACATTTCCTGGTGCCTCGTTAAGATACAGTACTGTATTTGTTTGGACATCAGCACTGCCGCTCTTTACTAACGAATGTATAAAGTTTAAATAACAGGATCAAATGTGCAATCCGCAACACCGAAGAGAATATTTACAAAAATATGCCCAGTTTAGATGATACAAATATACTCTCTAGTGGATAAATTAGCAGCACTCACAGTGTACATCTAGGTTTAAAACATCTATTTTACATATTTAACATTGATCTGGTTTGACAGAGTTT
Organism: Entelurus aequoreus; assembly: GCF_033978785.1. Classification (NCBI taxonomy): domain Eukaryota; kingdom Metazoa; phylum Chordata; class Actinopteri; order Syngnathiformes; family Syngnathidae; genus Entelurus; species Entelurus aequoreus. The sequence continues at coordinate 41,641,569 of NC_084739.1, forward strand.
TCTTCTGTGGCTTATTAGATAACAGTTTAAATCCCACTGTTTTGCATTTAATCAGACCTTTGCGTTCAGTGTTAACAAATAGGTTTGAATTGAGTTGTGTTGTTCCGAGATAATACATCACTTACATGTAAATCACAATAAGTGTCTGTTTCTTTGTTCTACTTGTTTTCGGCAGAACTCATTACATTGTGTTCAACGCCTCAGTACTATATCTCCAGATGGTACGTCCTCTCCTGCAACCAGGGCGGTGCCGCCACCTGATTTCCTCTCTCAAGCAGGTGGTCAAAAGTCTGGAAGCGGTGGCTGACAAAGACCACGGCTGGAGGGCAGAACTCATGATGCAAGTGACCCTTCACTGCACTCTTGTGCTCATCTTGCATTCATGGGGATGGTTGGTGTACAGAGCTAATTAAGCAGCATTTCATGTGCTGCAACAGCTTTCTGGCTCCTCGATTAATTGGCTTGCTTATTCTCATCTAATGGAGAGAGAAAGTGTGCTGATGTAAGCTGTCTTATGTACATGAAAAGGTTCACATGCTAATTTTGTTTTTGACCACCACAAATATTGTACAATTCGTCTGCAGTGTGATGTGAATGATGCAACAAGTCACAATTTTAATTGGGTTCACAAAGCGACAGGGTCTATTTTTGGAACTAATTGTTCTGTTATGATATGTCAGTCAACAGTTACGCTCTCTCATTGAATGATAGGCTGTGGTTTAATACTGAAAACATGCACGTACTGTATGCGTAATTACAACACTGACAATAGACACAAAGCAATTGTTTGTTTAATGTAAAGTATTACAAATGCAGCTAGTCAACACATTTTGAAAAAGAAACAAAAACAATTGTTAAATCTCTTAATGCTCTTTTTCAGGCACCTTCTTGACTGTCTTTTGGACTCTGGGAAAATGGACGATGCTGGAAGCTATGCAAGAGTTTCAGAAGAATTTATCAAAAAACACTGTCCAAATCTTTATTACAAACTTTTTCGTTTACAGGTAAATTATTTTATGACTCTACAAAATGTTTTAATTATGGATGTAAAAATATTCAAAAACTAAATATGTTTAACAGTTGATTGATATGCTGTAGGTTAAAATACATACTCTCTGAAAGGCTACACAGTGATTTTGTGGTTTTAGCATGTCAGCTTTACAGCCAGGAGGTTCTGTGTTAGACTCCGACTCACACTTCGCTGTGTAGGGTTGGCATTTTTTGGAAAGTCTGGATTTCTCCCACATTCCAAAGACATTCCTTCTGAGTTGTTGATTGGAGACTTGAAATCATTGTCCATAAGTGTGAATGTGGTTGTGAATGGTTGTTTGTATATGTGTGCCCTGTTATTGACCCTGGTATTGTGTACCCCGTCTGCCACCTGATTTCAGCTGAGATAGGCATCAGTTCAACTGTAACCCTGATCAAAATATGCAGTAGATAATAAATAATATTTTCTGCTATCACAAATGTCCAAGTAATTCAGTCTGAAAATGTAAGCATCACCAGCTATGGAAATATACAAAATTACAAAAAATATTCCAGGAGAATAGTATGCCATTTTCTTTATCCCTATCTTTATCATTAAAATGCTGGATTTACCCCAACTTGATCTGTTGTATCAAACTATACAGCGCGGGTCATCAACTACATTTGTCAAACAACCAATTAATGTTGTATATTTTAGCTTCTGTCAGTATTAATTCGGTATTCCATCCATCCATCCATTGTATACCGCGTGTCCCTTTGGAGGTCGTGGGGGTTGCTGGAGCCTATCTCAGCTGCATTCGGGCAGTAGGCGGGGTACACCCTGGACAAGTCGCCACCTCATCGCAGGGCCAACACATTCACACACTAGGTATTTACAGATGCATATATTCTCTAGCGCAGTTTATATTGACTTGGATCAAGAGGTAGAGTAGGTCATCCAGTAATCAGAGGGTTTCGCTTCTTCTGTCATAAGTCACTGCTGTTTTGTCCTTGGGCAAGACACTTCACCCACCTTGTCGCCGGTGCAGCCCACACTGGTGTATAAATGTTTGGTGGTGGTTAGAGAGGCCATTGGCGTGATTTGGCAGCCACATGTTCATCCGTCTACCCCAGGGCAGCTGCGGCTACAAGTGTTTAGCCATCTACCACTGAATGGATAATGTGCCCTCACTTTAGAGCGCTATGAGTGTCTAGAAAGGCGCTATCTAAATCTAATCAATGTATTAAATAATACAGCTCTATAAAGCACAAAACTGGGCTTAAAAGTAACACATCCCTTTTTCTGCACATTGATTGATAAAAAAATATATTTGGCCACCCATCAATCTGAATGCACGTACTTTGTAACATTTCCTAAGTTAGGCTAAATACGAAGCTCATAATGACACAAATGTAAAATTGCTGGGGAAAAAAGGCCTGGTCGTCCTACAAGTTGTGCAACCCCTTGTGCACATGCGTACAACATGGAAACATGTTTTAAGTATTCTAGTATTGTAGATTTCACTTGGCTATGTTGCAATCTAAGTAATCAGAATGTCAAAAAAGATAACACTATATAGAGTAAATTGATTTGGACATCTTCACACAAATATCATAACCTAATTAAGCGCCAAATTAAACGTTTGATAGGTGGTGTAGGATGTAAAACATTTATAATAAATGACAAACTGCACAAATCCTCCAACTAATGTAAAAGATTCCTTTCGGTTAGAATATATATACTGTAACAGGTTTCCCTACATTATTAATTGTAGCATGCACAGTAGTAAGGGTATGCATGAACCCACACAACTTTCCATTGCTACTGTCTGCGCCCACTGTACGCTATGCGCTGGAAAGCATGGCAAGTGAAATTGAAGAAAATCTGCGCTAATGCTGGGCGGTCTCAGATGTTCACTATAAAAATTACCCAACTGAAATAGATTTAGTGCCAACCGTGCCAATCTCCTTAATATTTTATATACAGTATACTGTCCAGTATATGTTATAAATAGGCCAGTGCCTAGGAGTGAGCATGTTGACAACACAGTCAGGAAATCGAGGGTTTTAATCTGTATTTGGGAATCTGTGTGTGCAATTTTCATGTTCTCCCTGTGTCTGCTTTAAATTTCCATAAATATAAATATAAGTGACAATGCTTGTTTGTCTATGCAGTATGTGCCCTACAACTGGCAGTCAAGGGTATACCAGCTGGGATAGGCTCTTGCTTACTTTTGACCCTAATGAGAACAACCGTTATAGAAAATGGATGGATGTTATGTGTAATGCCCATCCATCCATCCATTTTCTACTGCATGTCCCTCTTGGGGTCGCATTTATGTGTAATGCATGTATGTATATATTTTTACAATAAATGTGTTATATATTTTTACATGAATAGCCCAAGACTCCATGAATTATATAATTTTATTCTGGAAACCAGATGTAAATCTCTGGCATGATGACTTTCCCTGCTGTACTGTACTTTTTCTATACTACTCAGGCATCAATGCATCAACTTCTTACAATGCCAACTAATTTAAATTACAGTTCACATAGAAGCCTGTATCAATTCTAACCTCAGCCCTTTTGCATTAGGTGTGGCATAACCTGTCAAAAAAGGAAGTTCTGCTCAAAAAGATCCGGCAGTCGACTACATTAACAGTCATTTACAAAATACTACAATTTAAAAGGTAAGGAACGTTGATGGTGTAGGTTGTAGTTACTTTGTTTAAGTAAAGAGTTTTTTCTTTTCTAGATTTATTTGGGAGCGTAAACTGTTTGTGGCCTTTAATTGCCACATTTGAACGATCATATCACAATATTATTATTGTGGCTTCAATTTAGGTTGTGTTTCTTTGATTGAATACGTATTTTTATACTTCTAAAACGCAACATAGAGAAGCATTGTCAATTGTTACCAGTCATCTATCCGTTTGTATTTCTTAAAATTTGAAAGCCCCTCCTGCTTGCATATAACCTGTTAACTTTGATTAATTAGGGCTCTAAGCAGATTTTTTTTTTGAATTGATTTGAATTTTGATTAAGATTAATCACAGGTTATGACTGGCTTGCATAATTAAAAAAAAGAGCCCAATATTTGGACACAAATGCAATTGTATTGTCAGAATGTCATACAAGAATAGCAGTTTTATATAAAGTACCGCCAGGGTTTATTTTGAAGTGAAATTTGCCAGTGAGCACACCAGTTGGAGTCTCCTCACTCATCTTTGCACTGTTATATGCATTGACCTGATCACTGACCGTTAACAACCCTCAGCCTTTCTGGTTATCATCCACGGTTAAGGTAAAATAACGTGCGGTAAAAATAAATTATGTGACTAATCTGCGCGTATACAGTACATGATTAATGCAATACTTTTTTGTGATTATTCACAATTTAACTCATTATTTTTGACACCACTAATTAAAACATAAATTGGCATTTCCTCTAGACACATCCCCAGTCAGGATTCAATCCCAGTTTGTCTGTTTATCAGCCCAGCACTCACGCTGCGCGCCACAGGTAACAACGTGAATATTAGGGGAAATGTGCCATTACGGTATATTATTTTCAGTGACAGAGCAGGAAGTTATGTTTACATAAAAAATTATCATGAAGCACCCTGTCATTAATTAATTGACAGATTGTTGGGTACACTGCATAGCGCATGATCTTTTTATCAGGAGAGGCGGCCCTGTTAACTTTTTAAGGCTCTTAATAGCAACTGCAAACATAACTACCAATGACTCTGATTTACACCATAAGAACCCCATTGCTTTACTTTGAGTACATTATATAGGATTGCATGTAATAACTTTAACATACTTCAGAGGTTCATGTATGTATACATATGTTTACTCTGAGATGTCTCCCATTGATTATAGGGGGCTAGGGGAAATAAAAGAGGATGAAGTTGTAAAAAAAGATTTGAACGAGCTTGAGGAGATTTTTAGTCTACTGGGGGATTCCACAAAAGCATCTCTTCGGACACCCCTTGAACCATCTAGCAGGTTTGCAGCTATCCCACAAGCCTATTTTCCTGTTTTGTCCACTTAGGAAATTACTCTGTGCCATGGACACATGGATACACCAGGATCTAGTTACTGATTACACACAGTTTAAATTAATCTGACGTGATTTGAATTAGATATATTATGTTTTATTTTCGATTTGCAGAGTTTCTTTACTCATGGAGCTGTCTTTGCTGGCCTTGCAAGTAAAGAATGAAAAAGTGGCAATCAAATGCTTAAAACAAATTAAGTCAACAGGGGAGACGGTAAGTGTTGGAGACTGTCCTAAAAACATCAAGCAGGTGTAAGATTAAACACAGCTGTTTATTTTATCTGAATCAGTCTTTTTGTTTGGCATATGATTGATTCCTAGTTACTGTAGGTACAGCGATGCCATATCTGTTGTATAAAGATCTACTGTGGTTTAACACATATTTTTGTTATCCCAACCAACTCTTTTGACTTTAGATTTTTTCTTTCCTTTCAGAGTATCGGTGAACAGATAATAATGGAGTGTGTCAACTGTGAAATAAACCTCCAGAAGAAAGAGACAAAGATGAATGACTATTCCAAATCCAGTGTTGAGGTGCTCAATCATCAGACACATCTGAGAACGTGTTAAACAAGCAGTCACTTTAGTAATTCGATGAGCACTTCACAATGAATAGTTTCCCGTACATTTTTTTTTAGGACATATTTTACTTGAGGTAGTGTTTTACTTATAGAAAATGCTAAAACTTATATAAACTCTCATACAGTACTAAAATGTTATTAATTACATGTCATTATTGAAAGAGATGATGTTTCTAATTGCTTCAGAAGATTTTTTTCCCCTCGTAGGCCCGTCTAAAGGAGATAGGGAAGCTGAATCACTGTCTACAGGCTGCTGTACGAGAAGGGGACCCGCAGGCCGTGCAGGCAGTGTGTGCAACCCAGTGGAGCTTCTGTCTCCCACTGTTGCAGCACAATCTACGCAGACACGTGAAGACACCTCTGTCCAGGGTGGCCCAAGCACTGGAAGACATGCAATGGTATTCAATTGAATTAATGTGTTAATTATGTCTAATTGTATTTAAATAAAACTAGGGCTGTGAATCTTTGGGCACCACAGGATTCAATTAAATTCTTGGGGGTAACGATTTGATTCAAAACAATTGTCGGTTAAAATCAATACTTTTTAATAACATTGGGTGCCAGCTCAATGATGAACTACATTCTCCATAAAGTATATAATAAGCTCTGATAAATTTCTATAGTACTTAAAAGAAAACTAGATCCGTACAGCAGATACGGGCATCTACATCAACAATATGGTTTGCGCGAATGCCTGTACAAGATCGATTAAAAAAAAAAAATACATTAAAAAAAAAATATATATATATATATAAAGTATATATATATATATATATATATATATATATATATATATATATATATATATATATATATATATATATATATATATATATATATACAGTATATATGTGGTTTTTTGGGTGTTTAAAAAAAATATATTTCATGAATTTCTTAATCGAATAAGAATCGTTACAAATAAGAATCACAATTTTTTCAAAAATCTTTTTTATTTTGACACACATATACAAAACTATCTGTCTTTTGTCTATTTCGAAGTCCAGAACATATACATATCGTATTGGTTTAGAATCTTAAGAGTTGTGTTAAATTTTTCCAGTATGCTGTTCCCAGTCCGATGTCTGGTCCACGCAGAGCTTGCAGTGATGGAAGAGGAGGACGGACTCCTGGAGGCCTCAATCACTCACCTACAAAAAGCCATGCTGCTAGATAACGGCACACAAAAAGAAAGATTATCGTCAGCTTTCCATCTCTTACAGCTCAGAGGGAACCTCTATCAATCGCCCTCTCGCAACGAGGATAAAGCCGCTATGCTTATGCAGCAGGTTTGCAGAATTCGGTGCCAACCAGTTTTACCATTTCAGACTGTTGAATTGAATTTCGATTCAAGCCAGGGTTTTTTAGGGAAATCATTATTGTGCCATTTGTTTTTTAAGTACAGGGTTATGAACAACAAAAGTACAATCACATTGCCCAATCCATCTACAACTTTCAGTTGGACAATTTAATTTGTAGGCAGCACTGTGAGACAGGTGGTTAGCATGTCTGATTTGCAGTCAGGTGGTTATAGAATCTCAGTTTTGATCGTTTGTGTAAGTTTTCTCCAGTTATTTCTCACATGTCCCAAAAATTTTAGATTAATTAGAGACTCTAAATTGCTCTCATGTTAATGGTTGTCTCCGTATACAAAACCCAAAACCAGTGAAGTTGGCACGTTGTGCAAAAAATAGAATACAATGATTTGCTAATCCTTTTCAACCTATGTTTAATTGAATACACTGCAAAGACAAGATACTTAACGTTCGAACTGGTAAACTTTAATTTTTTGCAAATATTAGCTAATTTGGAATTTGATGCCGCAACACGTTTTAAAAAAGCTGGCACAAGGTAAAAAGACTGCGAAAGTTGAGGAATGCTCATCAAACCCTTAGTTGGAACATTCCACAGGTGAACAGGCTAATTGGGAACAGGTGGGTGCCATGATTCGGCATGAAACTAACTTCCATAAAATGCTCACAAACAAGGATTGGGCGAGGGTCACCACTTTGTGAACAAATACGTGAGCAAATTGTCGAACAGTTTAAGAACAACATTTCTCAACGGGCTGTTGTAAGGAATTTAGGGATTTCACCATCTACAGTCCGTAATATCATCAAAAGGTTCAGAGAATCTGGAGAAATCACTGTACTTAAGCGATGATATTACAGACCTTTGATCCCTCAGGCGGTACTGCATCAAAAAGCGACATCAGTGTGTAAAATACATCACCACATGGGCTCAGGAACACTTCAGAAAACCACTATCAGTAACTACAGTTGGTCGCTACATCTGTAAGTGCAAGTTAAAACTCTACTATGCAAAGTGAAAGCAATTTATTAACACCACCCAGAAATGCCGCCGGCTTTGCTGGGCCCGAGCTTATCTAAAATGGACTGATGCAAAGTGGAAAAGTGTTCTGTGGTCTGACAAGTCCACATTTCAAATTGTTTTTGGAAACTGTGGACGTTGTGTCCTCTGGACCAAAGAGGAAAAGAACCATCCGGACTGTAATAGGCGCAAAGTTCAAAAGCTAGCATCTGTGATGGTATGGGGGTTATTAGTGCCCAAGGCATCGGTAACTTATACATCGGTGAAGGCACCATTAATGCTGAAAGGTACATACAGGTTTTGGAGCAACATATATTGCCATCCAAGCAACGTCTTTTTCATGGACGCCCCTGCTAATTTCAGCAAGACAATGCCAAGCCACGTGTTACAACAGCGTGGTTTCATAGTAAAAGAGTGCGGGTACTTGACTGGCCTGCCTGTAGTCCAGACCTGTCTCCCATTGAAAAAGTGTGGCGCATTATGAAGTGTAAATTACGACAACGGAGACCCCAGACTGTTGAACAACAGTTCCCAAACATTTACTGAGTGTTGTCAAAAGGAAATGCCATGGAAAACTGGTAAAAAATGTCCCTGTGCCAACTTGTTTGCAATGCGTTGCTGCCATTAAATTCTAAGTTAAATATTATTTGCAAATCCACAATTTCCCCTTGTGGTTCAATAAAGTTTGTCTAAATTTAAGTCTAAAAAAAAGTTATGTTTCTCAGTTCAAACATTAAATATATTGTCTTTGCAGTGTATTCAATTGAATATAAGTTGAAAAGGATTTGCAAATCATTGTATTGTTTCTTTTTTTACGATTTACACAAAGGGCCAACTTCATTGGTTTCGGGTTTTGTATCATTAACTGGTGACCATTCCAGGGTGTACCGTGCCTTTCACCTGAAATAATTAAAGTTGGAAATATTGTGTTTGTCGATGTACAGTATGATGTGTAAACTGTCGCTTTGTTTCTGTCAGGTGAAGGACATGCAGACCCAACAGGATACAGATTGCCGTCCCTTACTTCTGACTGTGGGTCAACTGTTGGCCCCTGCTGATTTCCAGATGGTGCTGAATGCAGAAAGCACCCCTAAGCGTACACATTTTCCTTCTTTGAGTTTTAATTTGACAACAATTTGCCTTCGTCACATCTCTCACTTGATAATCGTTTTTCATTTACACCAGTGGTCCCCAACCTTTTTTTCACCACAAACGTGTGTAATGTAGGCATTATTTTCAGGGACTGGCTTTCCACTTGTACAAGATAAATACAGCAAAAATAAGTGCTAGAAAAAAATCCAACTCACTATAACGCTGAATTAGTGGGAGCCCTGGGCTTGTTTCTTTGCAACGAGATGCAAATGTCACATTTATATTGTATACGTTCATTAATGTTCATTGTATTATGTCACAAAGTTATAACACATATAAAAAATGTCAACTTCCTATGAGGAGTTTTATTGTACATCTTTAAACAAGCTTATTCGTGTGTCTCGTGAGACAGGCGAAAGTTAAGAAAATGGAGTCGTTTATAAATTATTTAATATTTCTGTACGGCCTAGTAGCAAATGCGTCACGGACCAGTACCGGTCCCCGAACCGGTGGTTGGGGACCACTAATTTACACAATGTGTGGCACCCATCTGCATGCACTTGAACACATGAATATTTATTTTATTTTTGATGTATGGACACTGTGCATATAGGATGTTATGCTGTGAAAAACTAAACCGTTTCATGTTTATTGTGGTACCTGTATTCAAAAATACATTCCACTGCATTCGAAGATTTATAATAGCAATGATAACATATAGCACAGAGACTGCATGCTTAGCAACAATACCCGTACAAAAGCACTAAAAGTTCAAATTAAAGTACCAATGATTGTCACACACACACTAGGTGTGGCGAAATTATATCTCTGCATTTGACCCATCTCCCTTGTTCAAGACACTGTAGTCTGTGTTTGCTCTTCATAATCAAATGACTAAATCCCCCCTCTGCCGCTTAAACCATGACATTTAAACTAATCTAATGCTGAACCTAACAATTATTTCTTAAATCGATATATATTGATATTTTTTTAAAAATAATAACCTAATATGTAGTTTTAATGTCTTTATGTATCTAACTGTCTTCAGTGTCAATATATATCGATATTTTTTTAAATGTATCACCTAATATGTACATTTAATTTTCCTATGTATCAAACTTTTCTGTATATTGGTACGACACATTTTACAAATTAATTCCCCCCAAATACACCAGCAATTGTCTTGTGTCTTGGAACTTTAAATGCTTGTTGTTCGGTCAGGGATAGAGTTGTTTTATGTTCTCCGCCATTTGAGATAATCTCTCCCATGATGCTGCTTTTTCAAGTGCTTGTGCATTGCAGCGATGCTGCTGTGGGAAGCCATTTATAATTTGCACAGTTTACATGGAACCATGTTGTTCAGGTTTTTCCAATGATTATGACACTGGTTTACTATGACCTTTTTTCCCCTTGGCTTGTTTTTTGATGTCATCTTTTTTTTAATACATGGCCAACTTTTCTCAACACCAATTAGGGCATAAGGCACATAATTTAGTTTTTACATCATTAACGACATAGAACAAGTTGACGAATTGCCCTAAACCAATCTGGAATGTATCCATATATTTTTTTTAAAGTTTGATTTAATCAAATTGCGACAGCTATTGTCATGACTGAAGAAGCACTGATTTACACATTTCTCTGGGGTGCATCCTGCTTTCTTGCTTTGCATAAACATGCATTCTTATTAATCCATGTTAAATACATCAAAAATAATTACTCAAATCCAAGAAAAGCACCAAAACCAATGCACGTTTTCTTTGTGCATTCATAACATGTACGATATGTCCCTAATGAATTGGGAAAATACAGCTTTGTAAGTTTTTCAACATATTTGATGCGACTTTGTGTTTTACTAGTTACCAAAGCAAGTGTTGGATGCGGGCCTTTAGCTCAGCTCTCTGCTGAGGCTCAGCATTACTATGCAGCTGTACAGAAGTTGGAAGGATACCTTGATCGACAAGGAGAAAATGCTGACAACACAGAGAGGTGGTTTTTTTTGTCTTTTTTCCAGTGTAAAAACTCAAAGCGAGTACGGTATTTAGGGTTGGGTATCGAGTATCGAGTATCGATTGGAACCGGGACTAACTTTCCGATTCTCCCGGAATCGTTCAAAAGTTTAAATTTCGATTCCTATTTTCGATACCAGTCCGCCGACCGGAAAAAAATATGTCTGCCGAACCGGAAGAAGACGCCGCTGAACACCAACGAAGAAGCGCCCACCGCCGGAAGTGTTAGCATAGCCAAGCGAGTCAGTCAAGCTCAAGCATGGATAGCGGGCGTCGGCGGTCGAAAGTGTGGCTTTACTTTACAAAAAACATGAAATAACCGCGAAATAACAGAGCTCCATGTCCATCAAGAAACGAGTGGAGAGAGAGCTGCAGATGTACCAGGACGTTCCACCGATACTTATGTCTGACGACCCTGCTGCATGGTGGTGGTCCGGTGGAACCAACAAAAGACTTATCCTTTGCTGTCATATCTCGCTTTCTCCTATTTATGCGTTCAAGCTTCTTCCACACCCAGCGAACGTGTATTTTCCACAGCAGGAGACACTATCTGTCCAGAACGCTCACGCATCCTGCTTGAGAAGGCGGATATGGTCATGTTCCTAAACAAGAACTGTCTCTGATTTTATACTGTACCTGCTGCTAATTTGGACTGGGTTTTGCAAGATGTTTCTTATTGTTTATTTGCTTTTCTGCACCAGGTTAGCCCATCAGTGGGAGCACGGTAACATTTTTAAGTACCTGCAGCATCATACACTTGTGTGTGTAAATGTGTTTTCATGAGGTTTCCTGCAGCATCATACACTTGTGTGTGTAAATGTGTTTTCATGAGGTTTCCTGCAGCATCATACACTTGTGTGTGTAAATGTGTTTTCATGAGGTTTTCAAAAATAAAGCTCTCTTGAGGAAAGTGTACCCCTGGGAAAATGTATTCATAATTTATAATATTTATATTCAAGTTCATAGATTTTATATTTATATTCTAGTTGAAAACAGCCCTGTGAGTAATTTATATTAAAGTTCTTAAAAAGTTAATATAATTAAAATTTGATGGAGAATGTCAGACTATTTCATTCAGAAAGACTGTAGGTTAGCTAGCTCATTTAAAATATCCTAAACTTTTTTTTGACCCTGCCTCTTAAAAGAATCGGATTCGAGAATTGTCAGAAACCGTAATCGAAACAAAGAATCGGAATCGGAATCGTTCGAATTCAAACGATACCCAACCCTAACGGTATTGTTGTTGTAAAGAAGTGCAGGAACTATGCGTCTTTATGATATTTGTATGTGTTATCTTCATTACCACCCTCAAAGGGACAATCGGTAGAAAATGGATGGATGAATGGATCTTTATTACCGCCTGTGTTTACTGTACATTAAATACAAATATATTTGATTTACTGTATTGATACTGTAGGAAGTGGTGCAAGAAGAGGTGCATATATGATTCCATTTGAAATGTGGAACATTAGAAATGGCTGGTTCGCTTTACCAAACAATGTAATTCAACGGCCTCCCATAATTTACCTCAATTTCCTGTCCAAATTCTTTAACTTAGTATTTTGTAATGTTCAGCTGTGTATCTTTCTTTCTTTTCATGGCAAGTGGAGAGAACCTGATTGGTTTTCCACAAATAACCATGTTGAATGATTTACATTGTGACATTGTATCTGTTCTTGTTTAGGCTAAAGCTGTGGGCAACACTTGCAAAGACAGCAAGAAAACAGGAAGTCTGGGATGTGTGCCGAGTCGCTTGTCGATTCTGTTTGCTCTATGATGAGGGACAGTTGAAGATGCCCAAGTGTCACAGTAAGATGCTTAATGAAAGAATCATATCTCTGAGGAAAAGAAATATCAAATATATATGCGGATAAAAACGTTAGCATGTGTACTGAGTTACAAAAAACTATGATTGTTTTATATTGAAAACTAATTTACACACATTGTAATTACTCAATATTATTGTCTCTCTTAGTTGCCTCTGCCTGGAATGTTTCTATTTCTGTTGGATTATTTGTGGGTGACTTCTAGTCGACAGTTTTCAGTGTTGAACCTGATTTATTTAATTATTTATGGTAGAACACATTCTTTCAAGAAAGCGACCAATAGTTGTTGGTGAAAACTTGCATATTAAAAATAAAATGTCTAATCTTAAATTTGAACACATGCTGTATTTGCTGTGTATGCAATTATCCTCATTAAGTCCTTATTTGTTCTGCAATATACATCATCTTAGCAAATGAAAAGTGGTAAAGATCCATTCAAGTATAACATTTCTTCATTATTTAAGATACCACCGTGTATTAAAAAAGTTCCCAGTATGATTTTGCAGGGAATATATATTCACGCCTTAAGCTTTAATAATACTATGACCTACAAGAAGTAGCTTTACTGTAATTGGTATTCTATGTCACAGTACTTTTATCTTTTATTTCATGCAGAATCTAGATGCTCGGATGAAGACACCACTACTGAAGTTGTTAGCAGTTTTGAAGAAAATCATCCCTGTGTGAAAAAGTTACGTCTTTTAGCAGAAATGTGTTTTATTACTGCTGAGGTATGTGAGTACACACTAAAAACTATAATTAGGAATTTAATAATAATTGTTGTTAATAATTCTAATAATACCTACACATCATTTCAACATGCGACAAGCTGCTCTCACAGGAAATTATTTTCTGTACCACTCCCTCACTTAAAGGGCCTGGGTCAGTAGCGGCTCATTTGCATAAAACTGGCTACTTCCTCAAAGTATTTTTTATTCTTGTTGTATCTTCGCTGCATGTCACACCTCTGAACTGTTTTATATTTAAAAAAAAAAAAATGTACATGCATAATATTATTTTGTAAAGTTGTAAATCAATGGTATCTGTCTTGCTCAGGCTACTATCAAAAAGATACAAATGCAAGGTGTGCAGCTCAACAGCCCAGCAGTCCGTCCACAGGATGGAGGTGTTTCTGAAGATGATCCACAGTGGGTTATTTACAGGTAAAAACCCAACAACAACATTTAAATCTTGGTTATTAAAACTAGAGAGTTTTTTTTTTTTAGGGCCGATACCGATTGTAGTAGTCAAGGAGGCCGATAACCGATATTTAGAGCCAATATTAATTTGCAGTACAAGTTATTTAAACATGAATAGTATATGTCAGTAAACAGCCGGACAAGGCTTTAAGTTGTTTTCGAAAAATTACTTTTTAGAAAACAGCAGACCAGTAGCGACATGTTTATTGCGGCGCTAATGTTGTAGTTATTTAAGCAGCAAAAAAACTCAGAGGATATCACAAACACCTTTAGTACGTGTGTCTAAGAGGACCATCAACATTTCCATTTCAAAATAGGGGAAATTTCCTGAAAATTCGTAAAATTATGGGATTTTTCTTCATCACACTAACTTGCAACCAAATTAATTTTATAGCAATTTATGATTTTAATACATTGTAAGGTTACATCGTAGGGAACCCTGACATATTGGTTGGTTGATAGGTTGAAGTTGATTTTGAACATGTATACAGTTTCAATATGATACATCACATATTTTACATTTTTTCAATTCTTTTTACAACTTGTCCGAAAAGGAATGGAAAGAAACAAAGCTTATTCAATCCTACCCCTTTTCCAATTCATAGCAATTACTAACACAAAATGATCACTTTCTGTTCTCAATTTGTAACACAATTTACATGAATGATTTCTAAATGGTATGACTGATATAAAATATATGATTTCTAAAAATGGCAAACATTTAAATAAAACAATTTCTGGGATCCTTCATGTACCTTATAGATGAGACATGTATCAAGCAGCTGGCTGACAATTTCTTCCTGAACTTTACATAAATTAGCTGCTTCCTGCTCTTTTTTACATATTATATAAGTCTCCTATTTGTCAATTTACACAAAGTGTGGATTTTTGGCAGAGATATATTTTCTGTCATCTTCATGTCCATCTATTTGTGTCGCGTTGTTATTTGATTTAATTACGGAACATACAAACTTGCGGCGCTCCCACACTGCGACTGTTGCGGACCGAGGCTTCTCGTTCGATCGCTGTAGTAGCAAAAACACAACGCAGCTCTGCAGAAAAGGAGCACTGGTTACTACTACGAACTTACTCTCTACTTATTACAATTTTTTTTTTCCAATATTAAATATTTGTTATGGTTGGAGGGAGTTGTGACAGCACAGTTCCACAAGGGGGCAATAATGCTCTATGTATTTATTATATATGTCATCAATATAATAAATAATGAACAATATAATTAATAAACTATAGAATGGAGTGTGACTAAATTCAAGAGTGTGTATGGTGTGAGACTATGTGAAGCAGTTATCTGTTGAGTGTCTGACCGGGAGGTGTTGTTCCAAACTGGAAGTCCAATAGGGCGAGGCAAAAAAGGATGTCCGTAAGCAGGCGAAAGATCCAGGGGCGAGAGAGAGGCGTCAGAGTCCGTGTCCATGCGAGGGGGGGTCGAGGATAGGATAGAATAGAATAGAAAGTACTTTATTGATCCCTGGGGGAAATTCAGTCATCATACAGTGATCAAGGGAGGCAGTCGAGATCTAGGGCAACGGAAGGAAAACACTGTGGGCACAGGGGACAAATCAAGCACGAGGAAGAACACGGAAAGCAAAAAGCTTTCCGGTTATATTCCGGCGAGGGATGGCAGGTTCAGCTACAATCGGGCGGAAGGCGGGGATAGGCTCCAGCGTCCCCCGCGACCCCGAAGGGAATAAGCGGTAGAAATTGGATGGATGGATGGATGGATGGCAGGTAGTGCAGGCTTATGAAGGCAGGTCTGATCATCAGCTCCAGGTGTGCAGAATGCTGATCGCCCACAGCCTTGCTGGCATGTGGGCGTGACACGGCCAGCACCCCCTGCGAGATAGTCCGGGCCTAAGCCCCAAAGAATCCCCCCGCAGTCCATTGTCCAAGTCACTGCACTGTGGGACCTGGGGAAGCGGTAAAGCCTCCATAGTAGGGAAGCTCCCAAGTGCGAAGGGAGAGGAAGGCACCTCCTGTGCATGCAAAGGCAACGTGTACGGCTTCAGTCTGTCATAATGCACTACTTGGGCTTGCTCCATCGGGTCCAGAGGGTTGATGATGCGGTATGTCAAGCCCGCTTCCCCTCCAGAGACCAGCACCTGCATCACTCGATATGGGCCCTTCCAGTGCGGCGCCAGTTTAGTACGGCTTTCAGTGGGGTTATTCAGCCACACCAATGTGCCCTCTTTGTGGGCCCGATGACAGCTCAATCTTGTCAAAATACAGTTTCTGTCTCTCATGCGCCTCCACTGAATTAAGCGTGGCTGCACTGAAGGCCAACTCCAGCCGTTCAGCCATAGCTGAAACATAGTCCGTCAGGATCCCAGAGCCCCGGGAGTCCAGGACATTAGAGGGCACTAGTGTCTCTGCAGGAACCAGGTCCTCACGCCCGTGCATGAGGTAAAAGGGGGTGAACCGGGTGCTGGCGTGTTTAGACGTGTTGTAGGCAAAGGCGACCTGCCTCATATATGTGTCCCACTCACCCCCGTGAAAAATCAACATCTTGGCTAACTGGTCGATCAAAGTCCGATTATGACGCTCCACCATGCCATCAGACTTGGGGTTATAGGCAGTGGTGCGTGTCTTTTTTATTCCAAGCAACTGGCAGAGTCTCTGGATGATTTCCGCTTCAAACTGGCGACCCTAGTCGCTATGCAGGATTTCGGGGACACCATGCATCAAAACATAGTCCTCAAACAGACAGCGAGCGACAGTGTGAGCTGTTTGGTTGGGCAGTGCATACAGTGTGACAAACTTAGTGAAGTAGTCCTCCACCACTAAAACATATCTGTTCCCCCGGGACGTTAAGGGCAACTCCAGAATGTCCATGGCCACCCTCTGGAGGGGGCGAAAAACCTGGGACCCCCCATGGGAGCCCTTGGCCCGGGGACCGGGCACCTGCGGGTCTGACACGCTCTGCACTGCTCACACCACCTTCGGATGTCTCTCAGCATGAAGGGCCATTAGTAAGATTGCCGGGCCCTTTCCCACACACGTTCCGCAAAAAAATGGGCAGCGGCTGGACCCCCATGTAACTGTTGCAGAAGCCCCGGCACCATGGAGGCGGGAACCACAACTTGAATTTGCGGCTCTCCCACGGTCGCAAGCAGTGTCGTACGACACAACAGTCCCTTCTTAACTGACAGCCGGTGAAACCCATTCCATAACTTCCTTACACCAACGGAAGACCCGCGGGGGAGTCTGCGAGGCCGACGGGGAACGCCCTGTTCCAGCAAAGCCAGCACCGTACAAATGTCTGTGTCCTGACGCTGTAGTGACTGCAACTCTCCCTCAGCACCACAGAGAGAATATCGAGAAGCCATGTCTGCCTGCTCTCCGTCTGCGGACAGACAGCCATCCGATGCCCCCACGGAAGCCACGGTGTGCAGTCCTACTGCTGTAGTGTCTAGCTCAACGGGATCAGGAGTCGCCGGGCGACGGGACAGTGCGTCAGCGTTTTTATGGTGGGAGCCGTCTTTGTGCACCATGGTCCAGTCGAACGGATCCAGCTCCAGCACCCACCTGCTTCTTCGTCCGGTGGGGTCATTATCAATAGCCATGTGTCAGAGGCCCAACAGAGGGCGATAGTCAGTGATGATGGAGAACGCGACATCCCCACATAATGTTTGAACTCACGCACCGCCCACACTACAGCCCATAGTTCTCTGTCAAACGTAGACCATCTTTTGTGTGTGTGTGAGGGCCTGGCTGGCGTAGCCTCCTACTCTCTCCAGACCACCATCCTCCAGAGCCAGCACTGCTCCAACAGTGTCTTTAGAAGCGTCTGTGTACACTTTAAAAGGAAGTGAAAAGTTAGGCAGTGTAACAACTGGTGAGCAGGTGAGTACTTGCTTGAGGTGAGTGAAAGCAGCATCGCAGTCAGCTGACCACTCAAAAGGCACATTTTTCCCTGCCAGGTGATTCAATGGCGCAGCATGTTGTGAGAAATCACGCACAAATCTCCTATAATAGGAGTACAGGCCCACAAAGGCCCTGACCTCTGAGGGTTACCGGGGGTTGGCCATTGTGGAGTGGGCGTGGCCTGCGGACATGCAGCGAAGCGGGGTGTGTCAGGATCGGCTTCGAGATTAGTGACAGGTGCGTAGATGACACAGCTGTGAGTATTTGTCTGATCACCTGTCGCTCTGTTAAAGGCAGCGGTTGGAAAAGAGAGGAGGTTGTTGATGATGGAGAACAAGTACGAGCACGAGCATGAAAGAGAGCGAGGACTGACACATAACGCAATGACTGAAAAGGAACACAAAGAACATTTATTGAAAAATAAATCACTGTTCAAGAACATGAATGCAGCTGTCATGTCCTTGGGGCGTGATCCCACGAACCCGGAAGCAAGAGGTTTCCACAATTTGGCGCCCAACCTGGCTGGATCACCGGCGGCGGGGGAGGGCGATCCCCTGACGGCTCTTGCGGGCGTGCTCGCAGAGGTGGCAGCGAGCAGCCGCCAACAGTGCCAAGTCCTGCGGGCGTTGGCGGATCAGATGGGCGGGGCACGGCCAATGCCTCCGGCTGTCACCATACACCGCATGGGGGAGGTAGAGGAACCCCATGCCTTTTTGGACGTTTTTGGTCTAGCATGTGCGTGGCCGGAGGAAGAGTGGGGGGTGCGGCTCTTGTCGCTCCTAATGGGGGAGGGGCAGCGCGCGGCGCTCAGCTTGCGGGCGGCATCCAGAATGCGCTTCACGGACCTGAGGAAAGCGGTGCTGGACCGGACGGGAGGCACCGCTGAAGATTACAGGTGTCGGTTCCAGTCCATGCGTCTCGGGCAGGAGGACCGGCCATTCACCTTTGGTCAGCGGCTCTAGGACGCAGCGACGCGCTGGCTGCAGCCGGGAGAGGGAGACGGCCGACTCTTGGACCAGATCATCCGGGAGCAGTTGCTGGAGGCGATCTCGACGCGGACGGCCAACTGGATCCGGTACCACCGGCCCCGGGACCTCACAGCAGCGGTGACCCTCACCGAGGACCACCTGGCCGTTCACCGCGAGGCACAACCGGCACCCACAACGCGCGGACAAAGCGTGCAACCGGCACCCACAACGCGCGGACAAAGCGCGCAACCGAGACACACAACGCGCGGACAAAGCGCGCAACCGAGACCTACAACGCACAGACAGAGCGCGCGACAGGAGGAGGGGAGAGGAGAGCACAATCCACAGCATCATGACCTGTGTGACCATTCTGCTGCTCTTTCTCCGCAGGTCCCGGCTGCTGCCTTCAGAACATCTCCCGCGTAGACGGCCCCTCAAACGCTTGGGCAGGCGTGCTGGAGGCATGGGCGGCCCGGTCACGTGCATTAGGGACCTCAACAGGTGGAGGTGGGGCGCGTGACCCGGGTGGCTGGCCCTTCAGTGCCCTCCCCCGGCCCGGGTGAGACGTACGGTATCGAGGTAACGATACAAGGGAGTACATACCAGGCGATGGTGGATTCAGGCTGCGGGCAGACCATGTTTCACCAGAACCTGGTTTGACCCGGGGCTTTGAGGCAGGCAACACGGCTAAAAATCAGGTGTGTTCATGGGGATGTGCACTACTACCCTATGGTGCCAGTAGAAATTTGGTATGAGGGACAAAAGCATATGGTCGAGGTAGCTGTAAGTACGCACCTCTCGCACCCAGTAATTTTGGGCATAAATTGGCTGGGGTTTAAGCGTTTACTGACACAATGCGTGGGGGTGCGTTTGCGGACCGTATGAAAGGGGAATATCTGCGCAGTTCTCAGTGACGACGCGAGTCCATCCGACACTGCCGAGCGGGAACCGGCGGGGGCTTCGCGGGAGGTCCCCCCGCCCCCCCACTGGCACCCTACGGATAAGTTTTCCCTCGAGCAGTCCCGTGATGAAACTTTGCGCGCGGCCTGGGACTAGGTGGATTACGTCGACGTCAGCTGGTGCGCCCAGGAACAGCGCGGGTATTTCCTCACTCCTCAGTTATTGGAGATAGATTATACCGAGTGAGCCGTGTCACTCAAACAGGAGAGGAAATCACCCAGTTGTTGGTGCCGACGGGAAATGGTTTTCCAGGCGTCACACTACAGTCCCATGGCTGGCCACATGGGGTATAATAAAACACTCAATCGGGTCATGGTCCGATTCTATTGGCCGGGCATCCGGGCAGACGTGCGCCGCTGGTGCGCTGCCTGCCTGGACTGTCAGCTGGTGAACCCGGCGGCCACCCCGAAGGCGCCCTTGTGCCCATTGCCGCTTATGGAGGTCCCCTTCGAAAGAATGGGTATGGACCTCATCGGACCATTCCACCCGAGCACACGGGGATATCGCTTTGTGTTAGTCCTGGTGGATTACGCAACGCGCTATCCCGAAGCAGTGCCTCTGCGCTCCATCTCTGCAAAGAGTGTAGCACAGGCATCTCCCGAGTTGGAATCCCGAAAGAGATTCTGACTGACCAGGGTACGTCCTTTATGTCACGCACGATAAAGGAACTGTACAGATTATTGGGAATTAAAGCGATCCGCACCAGCGTATACCACCCACAAACAGATGGGCTGGTGGAGCGGCTAAATAAGACGCTGAAAACCGTGATCCGTAAATTTACGCACAAGGACAAACCAAATTAGGATAAATGGCTGGATCTCCTACTGTTTGCAATGCGGGAGGTACCTCAGGTCTCCACAGGCTTTGCGCCTTTTGAGTTATTATACGGCAGGAAGCCGCGCGGAGTATTGGACGTAATTAAGGAAAGCTGGGAGGAGGGGCCAAGCTACAGTCAAAAACATTCTTAAAGAAGTTGGTAGCTAAAACATCAAGGCAGCAGGTGGATGACTTTAGAGCTGTCACCGTTTCCACTACAGTTTTAGAGTCTATGGCATTAAAGCTTGCCATGATTGCTGTGTTACTTTTGCCTAAATGGGGTGGTGATACAACTTTTTTGCTTGAGATATTGATGGTGCGTCTGATGCCTTCAATTTTATCAGTATAAAATAATGCAAACTCATTGCATTTCTGCGTGGAATGGAGTTCGGCTGGTATTTGTGTTGGGGGGTTGGTCAGTCTGTCAACGGTTGCGAATAGGGTTTTGGCCTTATTAGTGTTGCTGTTTATGATATTGGAGAAGAATGTTTCTCTAGCACTTTTTAAGACTAAATTTTAGGCCTGGAGGCTCTCTTTATAGATGTCATGGTGAATATGAAGTTTTGTATTCCGCCAGATTCGTTCAGCCTTCCTGCACTCTCTTCTCTGGGCTGTTACAACAGCAGATTTTCTCCAGGGTGCCTTTTGCTTACCAGAAATCGTTTTAACTGTAACAGGTGCAATGGTATCTATGATATTCACAATTTTGGAATTAACGTTGCTTACAAGATCATCAGCATGACATGGGTTTAGAGGTGGTAGTGAAGAGATGGCGTTTTTAAAGAGGACATCAGCATGTTCATTTATGTACCGCTTTTTGACATTCTTTGATTCTGTTTGTGTGTCCGGAATTACAGAAATATTAAAGAAAACCCAGATATGATCAGACAATGAAGGATCAATCACAAGAACATCAGAAACATTGAGACATTTTGTGATAATCAGGTCCAGAGTGTGTCCCTTACAATGAGTAGCCTCTGTCACATGTTGTGACAGTTCAAATGTGTCTAAAATAGTAAAACGTTATTTTGCGCCCTTGTCATTCAAATCGTCAATATGAAAATTAAAATCACCAGTTATAACCAGGCAGTCAAAGTCAGTGGAGATGCTAGACAATAATTCAGTAAAATCATCGAAAAAATTTGCAGAATATTTAGGTGGCCTGTAGATAATTAACAGGAGAATTTTGGGAGAGCATTTCAACACAGCACACAGGGTATTCAAATGATGTAAAATCACCAAGTGACACATAGCAGCAACCCTTCCACCTCTTTTCCCCGAACTACATACCGGTATATCAATAAAGTTATAGTTGGGGGGTGCTGTCTCGATCAGAATGCTTGCACTGTTATTTTGTTCCAGCCATGTTTCAGTTAAAAACATAAAATCAAGTTTAGAAGTGGTAATAAAATCATTGACTAAAAATGATTTGTTATTTTCCACAACACCAGGGGGTGCTCCACTAACCACGTTAAACCCAGATTCCGAACTAACAAAGGTCTTAACTCATTCTCTTTCTATGCCACATCAATGTGGAATGCGCTCCCAACAGGTATAAAAGAAAGGGCATCTCTATCCTCCTTCAAAACCGCAATAAAAGTTCACCTCCAGGCAGCTACAACCCTAAACTAACACCCTTCCCGGATTGCTAATAATCAAATGTAAACAATCAAATGCAGATACATTTTCTTTTTCTTATGCCTTCTGATCTCTCTCTCTCTCTCTATGTCCACTACTTGATGTCCATATCCCCCATCCCCACCCCCCCACCCCCTCCCTCCACACCCCTGATTGTAAATAATGTAAATAATTCAATGTGATTATCTTGTGTGATGACTGTATTATGATGATAGTATATATGATAGTATATATCTGTATCATGAATCAATTTAAGTGGACCCCGACTTAAACAAGTTGAAAAACTTATTCGGGTGTTACCATTTAGTGGTCAATTGTACGGAATATGTACTTCACTGTGCAACCTACTAATAAAAGTCTCAATCAATCAATCAAAAATTCAGAGACCTGACATTGAGCAGACCCATCCTGATGGTGTTATTGACAGGCTTCGATGTTGGCTTTGATTTGGAGAGAATAGGAATGAGATTGTTTAGGTTAGCAGGGTGGCTAAGTTTCCCAATGTTTACTCTCTTGGTAGTCACAACAGGAATGTAGAAGGTTAGGCAGCAAAGTAAGGCAGTGCTATCTACAGTATTGCCTACGAAATTAACATTTGCCAAATATTGAATTTCAAATAGATTTCATGTGTCAATGCAGCATCAGCAGTGATGCGGTCTCTGCATCAGTTTGTGGTGGTGAAAAATGAGCAGACCTTATCGGTTAATCTTAGTTTAGGGTTGTGACTGAAAGGACAAGATGGCGATTCCAAGCTGCAGCAATTAATTTCTTCCATAGGATGGCGGGGCTCTTCTCGTAGAGTCAATTTTTGCGGTCAAAATCAACTAATTCGGGGGCAGCTCGAAGTAAAGTCGCTCCTCCTCCACATCTAGAGGAACCAGATGAGGTGGCTCCGGCATCTGGTTGTTCAGGGAACATCCGACTGGTATGGGGCCCACGACAAAGACCCACGACACGTTGGAGAGACTATGTCTCCTTGTTGGCCTAGAACACTTTTGAAGTAGCTGGACGAAATAGCTGGGAAGAGGGAAGTCTGCTTAGGCTGCTTCCCCCACTATCCAACCCCAAATAAGCGAATGAAGATGGCAGTAGCCAATGGATGTATAAATTTTTATATTGATATTTACTTTAGCCTACCTCACACAGGGACTGGATCCAGTTTTTGTCTGCTTATGCCGCCTCTACTTTCTTGCGAGCAGCTGAGCTTGGCACACAGATTAAGGAACCGTGGCTTGTGGCAAATGCATCCATTTACTCGTGGAACTACAACAAGCACTTGCTGGTTAGTGGAGACTATAAATGTCTCATTCCCACGTTCCAAAGCCTGGTAGAGATGCTCCAAGAGTCCACTGGGTAGGAATGATTTGTATATTGTTATGCATAACTTACTTTTGATACTACTCAATTATATCTCAAATCATTTTGAGATATTTATTTTTTTCTTCCTAGTAATCGTGCTCTGTTGGTGCTACTGTGTGACGTTGTGGCTCGAGGTTTGATCCAGCATCTGGAGTTACCTGACAATGTGGAGCAAGCCCCGCCACAAGACAAGGGCAAAACCAAATCTGAGAAGGTGTCTGCTGTCCAAGCTGGTATGTTCGACCCTGATATTCTCCAGAAAATCCACAAAGCACGAGAGGTATGTTGGTGCGTGTTAAGTGGCAGTGTTTTATTGCGCCATTGTTTTGATTTCACGTGTCTATAGCCTCTTTAAAGGCTCTTGTGTCCGAATAAACTAGGGTGACACTTAGTGGAACAGGCCAAACAATTTGGCGTGCTTAAGCCTCATATCCTGTTCCTGTCAAATTTTACCTATTTTGACATTTAACATATCGTAAACGTCATTTTATAAGCCTGACATTGTATTACTTTTACTAAAGTAACCTAAAAGATACAATAGTATAAACAGATATACATGTAATGCTTCAAATATTTGTCCACTAAGGCTTTTTCGGGTAGGATTAATACCTACTTTAATGGATTTTAGCCATACCAGTATTGGTAAAATCAAGCAAAATGATAATGTTTGGGATTATTGAAACTTGGTCATGTTTGCATGATTTTTTTTTATCAGAAAGTGGATCAAGAGGGATGTCAACACATGAAGACTCTGTGTTCACAACACATTTGCCCAGGTTTCTGCAAAAACAGACACCTGCTAGTCTTCAAAGAGGAAATGTCTTGTCCTAACACAATAATTTAAAAAGGTCACTCTGCGTCCTTTGTAAAACATTTATTAAGAATTAATAATGAAGTAATTCCTGTGACATAGGCTATGTTTCACATAATTGTCAGTCAAGGCCAACATTTACCCTAACCATACTGTGAAGGCAAAAAATATGAACAGCATATGTATAGGGCGGAAGCGGTAGTATGCACAGGGAGAACGGATTCAAACTCTCAATCTCTTGACTGTGAGGCCACCAAATGCTTCCCACTAGTTTACCCTACAGCCAAACTGGAACTCAAGTAATTCACTTTATGGATAACAGTTTGCAGTGCAACAACAAGCCTGCTGATGACAGGTTGAACTTCTGTTTAATAAGCTTTTAATTGCTGTAAATCATATACAATATCACCACTTTGTCCCCACAGTTATGTGACTACGCCCTGACCATACCCATCTGCAACCCCAGAGGGGAGACAGTTCCAATCGCTGTACAGAAGCAAGTAGTGGCCACCTGGGTGCAGATCAAGAACATCCTGCAAAAGCAAGCTGGCGGCAATATTGACATGGATGAAAAGGTGCCATTTTACTTGTCAGACCATACTAATCTATGTTAGTCGTGGGACCGGATCGTGGCCGAAATTTGTCTTCATTTACTGATTGGCTGATGAGCTGCTAAGCCCAGCCGATCTTTACCAGCTGTGTCCCAGCGTTAACATGGATAAAGATTGTACTTACTTGAAAGATTACTTCAAAAGGGATGCATGCGTCACAATTACATTTCCAGATGACTTTCTATACACGGATTCCAATAGGGTGTGTGTCTTGCCAGAACATCTGCTTGAACTTGACAGCAAGCTGAAGGCATTGTCTAAACGCCGCGTCTAAATGGAGGTTCACACATTGCCAGTTTAGATGGCGGTTCATGACAATTTGTCAATTCACCATGCTCTGCCAAAGACTGAATTAACACCGAACACAAAACCTGAACATCCGTCACTCATCCGCCATCTGAGAACAACGGAGAGTAAAACAAATAAATAAACATGTAAAAAATGTTGTGACTGTCTTGGCGGTTTGAAATTGGCCATGTTCAAAATGCCTCTCACCGTGTAATTGATGGCCACCTCTGTATTTCTGCCGTAAGATCCATGATAATACTGTGTTAACAATGTCCAAATCCTCCAGTCACATTTTCCTCCTGGACATTCCTAACGTAAACAAGGTAATTATACGGGTGTGGCAAAGTTAAACACGGAAGCATCCCGGGCTTGTAACGGAGCTACACAGAGGCACTACACAAGAAACACAAGAAGTGCTTTCTTATATTAACATAAGAGTTACCTTTTTTATAAAAACTACAAATTAAATAAAAATAAAAATATTGTTTTATTATATTAATTTGCACTTGCACATTTAAACCTTTACATTGGGTGACAATTAGTGTGATATTGTGGAACATTTCATTTTGTTTTCGGTGTGGCCCAATTCCTTTTTTGTAATGTTCTAATGCGGGCCATGGTTGGTTTCGTTTTTACAGTACTGTTTGCCATGGGCCAATAAAAATAAGCCACAGGCTTTTATTGCCTTCACAGCCAGACTTTTGAGACCCCGAATGTGCTGTAGATTATGTACTAAGATCCCCAATATCGCCTTCCTGATGCACTGTGTAAACAATGTAATTACACCTGCCTTTTCCACATTATAGCATTGTATTCACAGCCTTGTGATAATGTTTATGTCACATTTACCTGTGCTGCTCATTAACAGTGGGACACATATGATGTGGGGATTACAGTTTTATACATTTGTCAAATTGACTGATGAGGCACCATATTCCTACAACACTTAACTTGATGTATTTTGACGCAAAACTAATTAGATTGTTTCTAACCAGGCTAACTAAGAACTCAGTCTTATAATACATGGCGTTTACAGTATATCAAAATATAATTTGATTGATAGTATTTTGAAATGTTTTTGGATTGAATAGCAAGTTGTGCATTATCAAAAAGGACCTTTATGCTGTGATTAATATTTAATATACACAGTAATTGGGAAATATAATTTGATACATCAAAGGTACATGTACACTCACCATTGCAATTATGTACAGTCGCACAATCAAAACCATTACAAGTAAGCAATGATAATTCTAGAAGGGGTTGTATGTGTTTGTCTTACAGCAAAAAAAAAGACCAACACACTTTTCAGCATGATGCACTTTACCACAAACTACCACTATAATACTGTAACAATGTGTTGCTAAATATGCATAGTAACGTTCAGGTGTTGAGATCAGTGAGTGGATAACTCATAGTCAACCTTTAATATGTGAAGAAATAGTGATGTATGCCCAACAGGTGCTGCATACAACAAACTCTAAGAATTACTTTCCAAATTTGCATTGTCAGAATGAAGAAATGTCACCAATGACTCGTGTGCTGATTCAAGTGGAGATGCTCCAGTCCAATAAGACTCCTAGTAATTTGGAGAGTTATGATCCCAGTCTCTCAACAGTACGTACTCATATCTTCATGTTTTGCTGATATACAGTCAATAGTTAATAGATCATAGCAACATATTCTAATATGCCCCTGCAGCTGTCTTCCTCTGATTGTAGGTTAATAACATCTACTCAGTAGTTCACCCACTTTAGACATTGAGCCTTTACTTCTTCCCTTGGCTACTTTTCTGTTCAATTTGATGGTTCTACTTCTTCTTTCTTTTTTCTGCCCTAAATATATACTTTTAGATCTTTCTGTGTCTGCTCTTTTCCCTGTTGCATGCCAGCATTATATAACAATGTCTCACCTCTGCGTCCTTTATTACATTCCATCATTTTTAAAGGCCTTTTACTCTCTTTTTAATGTTCCTTCTTTATTCTAAATCAACGCTTATCTCACCCTTATCCTCATTGTCCTTCATCTGTCCCCTATCGCTGTCTCTGGCTATAACTTTTTTTGTCCCACTGGTTCTCATCCCTTGTGTAGATAATTCCTTCATGTAATTGTTTTGTGCTTTTCTCCACTCTTGTCCACTAAACGTAATCCCTTGCCTCCTTTATCACAGTATTGTCTTACATATTTCCTTTTGTTGCTTTTGTCTTATGCAAAGCTGGTGACCATTGTGTCTAATGGCAACTGGACTGATGCTGTAGTGGAGTTGCAGATATGGTCTCAACTTGCCACATTCTGCCACCATGCCAAGGAGTACCGCTTAGTGTTGAACTGCACTAAAAAAGCGATGCAGCTTGAGGATGCTGCATCAAGCTGCCTCAGCTCCAACCCTTGCCTTTTGTAAGGATACTGACCTATCTGTCATGTTATTATGATACTGTATCTTAAGAGTAATAGACCCCCAACATGTGTATGGCCTTCAAATTAAGCTCAATGTTTTGTTATGGAATTCACACATAGAGGAGTGGGTGAGTTATTTGCTTGCAAAGCTCCACCGGGGTGCATGGGCTTATTTCGCAGAATAGCAGTCAATATTCTTTATCAAGTATTGCTTGTGATGTGGGCCAACGGTGGTCAGCCTCTCAGTGAGATCGTGTTGACTCTGCATGTTCTGTCTTGGTACTTCCTTTCACATCCCATAAACATGCAAGTTAGGCTAGTCATATACTCTAAATCAGTGGTCCCCAACCTTTTTGTAACTGCGGACCGGTCAACGCTTGAAAATTTGTCCCACGGACCGGGGGGTATTTTTTTGTCATTAAAAAATTCAATCATGCGTGCTTACTGACTGTATCCCTGCAGACTGTATTGATCTATATTGATATATAATGTAGGAACCAGAAATATTAATAACAGAAAGAAACAACCCTTTTGTGTGAATGAGTGTAAATGGGGGAGGGAGGTTTTTTGGGTTGGTGCACTAATTGTAAGTGTATATTGTGTTTTTTATGTTAATTTAATTAAAAAAATAAAATATGTTTTTTTTTTATTTCTTGTGCGGCCCGGTACCAATCAATCCACGGACCAGTACCGGGCCGCGGACCGGTGGTTGGGGACCACTGCTCTAAATTATCCATAGGTGTGAATATGAGTGTTTGTCTATATGTGCCTTGGGATTTACTTTTGACCAATTTAGGATGTGAGCCCTTTCCCCCGTGATAAACTCTAGCTCACCCTAGACATGAAAGAGGACTAGCTATATTACTGATTTGCATGTGACATTATGTTCGGTTGATATTGTCTTTGATACAAGCACATGGAGGTCAAACACAGCGTATTACTACTAATAAGTCAATGGAAAGCAGAGTGAAAATGTGCTGTTGTTGCTTGTGGAAATGGTTTCAATAGATGTTTTGGCTTTAAGGTAAACAGATAAACAAAAACACAGAATGGTTGTCAAGTGGAGCCAAAGTTTGCAGTTACCACTTTGTCACTGTCTGTATGAACGTAAACTGTAAAATCCTTAAAATTGTTTTATGTACTTTTCTTATTCTCCATATACTGTATTTACATATGAGCAGTTTTCTTTATGAATTGGATACATGCATTGTTCTTGCATAGCATTTTTGATACAATGTTTAGCCACAAGAAAATATCTCTAAATAGTCTCTCGTATGCTGCATATTATATAGCAATGACTTACTGGATTTTGCTTAATATTGTTGGAAACCAAACATTGTTGAATAACAGGGAAACAGCTGAATAGCTAAACAATAAGACACAATATTCAGTTTACACAATTAAAACAACTGCAGACATGAATTATAAATGACTGTAAAATAGTTTTGTATAACCACTTATTCTCATGGGTCACGATCACTGCAATACATGGCAATTAAATGTTGGGTAATGCACGTATAAGTCTAACATTTATTTTCATTGCTGAATGCAGGACACAGCTAGATGTAAAAAAATGACGTGTCTCCATACTTTTGTACTTGTGAGTGTAACAGGAGTGCTGTCGACTAGATAGTTTGAACAGTCTACTTCGTGATGATGAATCTTTAACAGTAAAGTATGTATTTGTAAGAATGTATGGATCCATTACATTACATTCACTTATTTTTTTCATGCTGTCTGGCTTGTATATACACCTCTAAACCTTTCAAAACGCAACAAATTTGGCACTTCTGCAAGAAAATAAACAGCAGTGTGTGACCCTCACCACCATCTGTAACCCGGAAATGCCTTCAGGTCACGTGGGTGCAGCCCAGCAATAAAGAATGAACAGATGGATGCTGGCAGCACGGTGGAACAGGGGTTAGTGCATGTGCCTCACAATACGAAGGTCCTGAGTAGTCCTGGGTTCGATTCCTCGCTCTTTCTGTGTGGAGTTTGCATGTTCTCCCCGTGACTGCGTGGGTTCCCTCCGGGTACTCCGGCTTCCTCCCACCTCCAAAGACATGCACCTGGGGATAGGTTGATTGGCAACACTAAATTGTCCCTAGTGTATGAATGTGAGTGTAAATGCTTGTCTGTCTATCTGTGTTGGCCCTGTGATGAGATGGCGACTTGTCCAGGGTGTACCCCGCCTTCCGCCCGAATGCAGCTGAGATAAGCTTCAGCACCCCCCGCGACCCCAAAAGGGACAAGCGGTAGGAAATGGATGGATGGATGCTTGTAATGTCTTTCTTGGAATGTATCTATTTATTTTTATCAATGTTTGGTGTTCTGGGGACTTGATTTATCAATGGTTTCTGATTCATGGCTAATTTATCTCTTCACATTCTTAGGTATGGCTTACCTGCAGTGAATGAGATGCTCAGCAGTGCTGCTTGTCTGAGGGGTTTGAGCACAATTCACGAGTCCATTGGAAATTTACATATTTACATGACAGGCATGGACATGCTTCTGTCTAGTGTCAGGTGCTGTCCTTGGTTTACATACATACTAACATAACTTACAGCCTGTATGGAGCTATTTCTGCTATTTTTTTTGTAATTATTTAGTTACTCAACACAGATATGAGACATAAGATGGATTATGGCCATCGTGTGCTGTATATTCTGTCATTCACAGGTATGCACAGAAGGCTGGGAGTCCAGAACTGTGTCTTCGAGCTGCCAGATATTACTGGAATGCTTGTCTACCTCTATCACAGTCACCTGAGGAAAGACACCATCTTAGAGAGCCACTGGAAGCAATTCTCAATGCACTCATCCTCATTTTTACCAAATATACAAGTGTAAGAACACATGCACTCATATACTGTACATTGTTAATTTAGTTTTTCAAAGTGAGATTTGAACAGGGACTGGAGCAAATAATGGCTGCTACTGTTTTGTGTTATTTATTTAATGTTATATTTCTGAATAACATAAGTATACAGGAAGCAGAACTCCAAAACATATATTATGTTGAAATGTATTAATGTGTTGGCAGAACTTGTTGAGAAGCTCAGGAAGGAAAAATGGATAGTCAAATGTGGCTCTTGTGAGGATTTTGAATTACCGTATTTTGTGTCTAAAAACATACCTGAACAATGGCGCTTATGAAACAGTTTGAGGATATTAGAAAACTCCAATTACTCTTCTTAAATATTCATTTATTTTATTCCATAAACAGGACAAAGTAAAGGGTTCTCAGACTTTGGCAGCGGTCCCTCCTGGGAATTCCAAACCTGAAGCACCAAGTAAGAGCGACATTGATTTTGGCATACTGTTTCTGTATTTCAATAGTATTTTGTAACATGAGCACATGTTTCTCATACATTAAAGATTTGATTTTTGCACTATTCTTTCTTTGTACCTCTGAGCAGATGAAGAAGTCCTAACCCTGAGATCATCGATTTACTGTCTGTTGCTTCAAATACACATAGACAAAACAGACTGGAACGGTGCTCTGCAGCTGCTGGATAATGCTGTTAGAGATATGCCTTCCTCCAAACACAGACTGTGAGTAAACCAAATAAACCAGTGACGATCGAGAGCAGATGAAACACACCTTACAAAGTATAGTATATCCATAGGTTGTTGCTATCTGTATTTGTCCAGAAATCTGCTGAAATATCGCATACAGATGAAAGCACGGCTGGGTGAAAGTGTGTTAATGGACATGCAGACGTTGCAAGGCAAAGAAGAACAGCATTGTTCATTGATGTGGCACAAAGTAGCACTGTCTTCTTGCGATGTAAAACAGCAACTGAATTGCTTTCAGAAATCTCTCACCTCTTTATTGGTAAGCTTGTACCTTGTTGGGGTCAACAAATATATGCTTCTACTACCATCTTGTGGAATCATGACATCATTACAACTTTTTTACAACAACCTTAGTTTTGACATACTGTAGGCATCCTTAACTATCATATATTTACAATATTTCTTTGTTTGTGTACTTTGTTTTGGCATATAAGAGTGAAGAAAACCAATGGCAAAAAGTCGGTTTCATGCTACAATTTGGAGCCTGGCTTTACTCTCACAACTTATCTAAAAAGGATGCCCAGCACCAGGTTCAGTGGGCCATTGACATTCTCCTTCACTTAGAAACCGAGAAGTCAGAAAAAACAGGTACAAATCAGTGACACACCTCGCTGACAATACAGTGTACACCACATCACACACCAACATAAAAATGTTTTACAATGTTGTACATTATTTGTTTCAATAATGTGGGAAATGCATGATTCCAGTGGCAACAGTGTTTATATGATGTGCTTTACATGCAAATACCACATACTAATTCCTCACAATTTACAAAAATACTAAGGTAGTCAACATTTACTTGTTAAAGAATGTGATTAATATACAAAAATTGTGTTATCATAAATGAATAAAGATTAATCACAGTGTGTGTTTTTACAGCAGGAAGGTGGCGCGCATTGTACAGGCAGTAACCACATCACATGCCTGTGTGATGCTAGTTAGCGCGGTGTACAATTGCGCCATTCAAAACAAACTGCAATGAAATCCTAGATAAAACTGAGGCAATGTGTTAATATTTCCGTGACAAACCTTCTTATCATCAGCGCACATCAATTTTAAAATAGCATCTTTAAGTGAAACGTGAACATGAAGATGGCGCCACTAGCACGAATGCTACATGGACAGCAAACAACAGACAACAAATTGCTGGCTAAGTTTATCTGTGTTTATCACAGATAAGTTAAACAATGCGTTTTTGAAATGGACAGCCACTGTGGGTAAGCCAAGGAAGAGTAAAGTTAAAGTACCAATGATTGTCACACACACACTAGGTGTGGCTAAATTATTCTCATCACCCTGGATCACCCCCTGGGAGGTGAGGGGAGCAGTGAGCAGCAACGGTGGCTGCGCCCGGGAATAATTTTTGGTGATTGAACCCCCAATTCCAATCCTTGATGCTGAGTGTCAAGCATGGAGGTAATGGGTCCCATTTTTATAGTCTTTGGTATGACTCGGCCGGGGTTTGGACACTGCCGAAGTAAATGATGCACTATGTAAAGTTGTTTATGGGTGCCTTTATTACATTATTTATATATATATATATATATATATATATATATATATATATATATATATATATATATATATATATATATATATATATATATATATATATATATATATATATATATATGTGTATATATATATGTGTATATATATATATGTACATATATATATATATATGTATATGTGTATATATATATATGTATACGTGTATATATATGTATATGTGTATATATATATATATATAGATATATATATGTATACGTGTATATATATGTATATGTGTATATATATATATATATATATATATATATATATATATATATATATATGTGTGTATATATATATATATATGTATGTATATATATATATATATATATAAATGTATGTATATATATATATATATATATATATATATATATATATATATATATATATATATATATATATATATATATATATATATAAATGTATGTGTATATATATATATATATATATATATATATATATATATATATATATATATATATATATATATATATATATATATATATATATATATATATATATATATATATATATATATATATATATATATATATATATATACGTATACATATATATACTGTATATGTATGTATGTATGTATATATATTACTTTACATCTGTTACTTGTTTGCTATAGACTGCAAAGACGTTTTTAATTCTTATTGTACTTACTGTCCCCAAGTTTTGAGCAAATCAATGACCTGCAGTTCAGTAAAACATTTAAAAAAAAACGTTCAAGGCCGTAACTAGGATTTGTCAAATACCAAATTGGTTGTCCAAGAGAAACTTTGAAATTCTGAAATCATGGGTATCCCAGCACCATATAAATTATATCACCTTGAGCAACACAATGACTTTCCAGAATAGCAAAAGCTTTAATTGAGAGATAACTACCACTTATCTAACATCTTTGATAATCAGCATGATTTTGTCACAGTCCGCTCTTTTTATTAACTTCCAGAAATGTAGCATATTCAACAAATTTAACATCAATAAAATATATATTTAAAAAATATTCCAAATTCACAACCACGACCAGGGTCCCAAGATCGTATGCTTTGCACTACAATTACTAATAACATCTGCCACATGACATCTGCCACGGAGCCACCGGAAGTAATGAAGGACATTTTGCTCTCATATTTTAATTAGTGACAGAGCATGATGTTTGGGGTAAAATTTTATAGGGAGTGCCTTGTCATTCAATAATTAACATTTTATTGTGCTTCTTCAAGCAAAATGCCCCGCACACTGATCGCGAAGCCCTATGCAGAGAGCATGTTCTGCATTTAGGGCGGGTCAGCAACTGAGTGACATGACGACAGAGTTGTACCGATAGCGTTTCACATTAATTTAATTCAGTTGAAAGCAACATTAGTTACATCAGTATGATTTAATGTTAACGTTATGTTGACAGCACACTTCTGATTGGATAATGTTTAACGCAAAAGTGGACTTTGTTTTGTTACGTTGTTAGAGATGTAGCGGGCTGTGCATGACCAAAGATCGTAAATTATGAGAGGATGTTCTACCGCATGGTGATGTTCCTCGCACACAATGTCTTAGACCAGGGGTCTGCAACCTGCGGCTCTTTTAGCCCGCTGTTGTGGCTCTAGCTAGTGTATGCTTCTGTGTACTGTAGTTGCTACGCTGTCCCTTGTGGCACCGTTGTGAGTCTTTCAAAGTTCCGCATCAGCCATTAAATTCTCGGGGCAGTATTTTCTGGTGATAAAAAACCATAACACTTCATTTAAAATGATTTATCTTGTTAGTTTCATTTGTTGCTAATAAACAATGGTAACTAAGGAGGACTTGAGAGTTATTCATATTGACAACATATGAACGTCACACCCCCTCTCCATCCACATATTTTACAATCAACAAAAATGCAACAAACACAACAAAATATGAACGCGAAGGGTAAAAAAAAAAACCCACCTACAATCTGATATATCTGATATATCACTAAGCTTTAGAACTTTGTTGTAAAAATCTCCTGCCGCGTCTGTCCCGGACAACCGCATTTGGTAACACTTTAGTATGGGGAACACATATTCACCATTAATTAGTTGCTTATTAACATACAAATTAGTAATATATTGGCTCTTAATTAGTCAGTATTAAGTACTTATTCATACCTTATTCTGCATGGCCTAATTATACAACCAGTAAGCCATTAACTAAGAGTCTTCCCTCAATAACCTCAGAATGATTGCTTATTAGTAACCCTAACCCTTATATGGGTAACACTTTAGTATGGGGAGCATATTCTAAGTAACAAATACTTAATTTAGAGTTATTTGGACAGTAGGGGGAACATATAATGGTAACACTTTAGTATTAGGAACATATTCACCATTAATTAGTTGCTTATTAACATGCAAATTAGTAACATATTGGCTCTTAATTAGTCATTAATAAGTACTTATCCATGCCTTATTCTGCATGGCCTTATTATACAACCAGTAAGCCATTAACTAAGAGTCTTCCCTCAATAACCCCAGAATTATTGCTTATTAGTAACCCTAACCTTAACCCTCATATGTTCCCCTAGTCTCCAAATAACTGTAAATTAAGTCTGTTACTTGAATAATCAACTAATTAATGGTGAATATGTTCCCCATACTAAAGTGTTACCCCGCATTTCAGGCTGACACTCTGTGGAAACGCTCCCCACCCACACTGCTTGGTGCCTCGTCTGAGCTGCTGTGACTTAGATTACCATAATAACTAATTAGATGACCATAGTAACTAATTAGATGACTATAGTAACTAATTAGATGACCATAGTAACTAATTATATTACCATAGTAACTAGTATATCATGCAAAAGTGCAGATTCCAACCATTGAAATACTTAGTATAGTTCGGGGGTCGGCAACCCGCGGCTCTAGAGCCGCATCTTTAGCGCCGCCCTAGTGGCTCTCTGGAGATTTTTCAAAAATGTATGAAGAATGGAAAAAGATGGAAACAAATCTATTTTTTTGTTTTAGTATGGTTTCTGTAGGAGGACAAACATGACACAAACCTCCCCAATTGTTATAAATCACACTGTTTATATTAAACATGCTTCACTGATTTGAGTATTTGGCGAGCGCCGTTTTGTCCTACTAATTTTGGCGGTCCTTGAACTCACCGTATAGTTTGTTTACATGTATAACTTTCTCCGACTTTCTAGGACATGTTTTATGCCACTTCTTTTTCTGTCTCATTTTGTCCACCACACTTTTAACGTTGTGCATGAGTGCACAAAGGTGAGTTTTGTTGATGTTATTGACTTGTGTGGAGTGCTAATCAGGCATATTTGGTCACTGCATGACTGCAAGCTAATTGATGCTAACATGCTATTTAGGCTAGCGATATGTACATATTGCATCATTATGCCTCATTTGTAGGTATATTTGAGGTCATTTAGTTTCCTTTAAGTCCTCTTAATTAAATTTATATCTCATGACACATGTAATATGGCTTTAAATTTTTTGCGGCTCCAGACAGATTTGTTTTTGTATTTTTGGTCCAATATGGCTCTTTCAACATTTTGGGTTGCCGACCCCTGGTATAGTTGAAGACTTGACTTACGGTCATTAGAAAACATCACTGCACATCATAATGGCAGCTACACTGTACATCTTAAACATCTAAAAAAATGATTTGGGAATGTCCTGCGGGCCAGATTGAAAAGTTTAACGGGCCGCATGTGGCCCCCGGGCCTTAATTTGCCCAGGTCTGTTCTAGAGTGACATGTATATGTAGCTTTAACTTCATTATAGTTCACTTCATTATAGTGATCAAATAGGTTTTGTGGCTCCAAGTGGGTTTTGATTTGGTGGAAACTGGCCCAAATGAATCTTTAGATGCAAAAGTCAGTCATAACATCAGCCTTTTGTGACCTAAAAAAAATACAGACAACATGACCTCGATGTCCTCAATGGTAGTTACAGCCATGAAAACGTCACATTCTGACTACAACATTGCATTTGTTTCCTAAAGCAAATTGTATTTATGCAAGCAAATAACTAATGATTAATCACAGTTTAAGAGTGTAATTGATTTAATTTTAAAAAATAATCACTTGACAGTCATAAAAAAATACATAAATATGGGTTTAGATCAGGGGACGTTGCCAGTTTGTGATGCCCTTTAAAACACTTGTGATTATGGCTACAGTATATGAATGCATTTTGATTGATTGATTGATGTACAGCAGTCATATTGACTTTTCAAGGCATATGCCAAGTTACCCATAAAGAGGTCACCTCCCTTAACCTTAGGTGTAAACTTGTGATTTGTTCAATTCCAAAAACTGCATTCCTTAACAAATGTGTTCATGTTTGAAAGAGATCAGAGATTATTATTTTAACAATGTTCAATATCATAGACATGTTCCTCACCATACTAATGACTAAGTACTCATACAACTAATATTGGTCATTAGTATTAGAAACACTCCACTATGTTGCAGTTCTGTTTAACGCTTTCACTTGCTACCATTGAATTTCTTACATGTGTAGTTTGGGTCAAGTAGAATTTGGGTAAATTAAGTATTTCATATTTAATCAGGCTGTGGCTTTTTCAGGTGTCTGTCTTCATTTAAGGAAAGGGACTCTTGTGGGTCCTTATGTAACGGGCCTGGCTGAGCCCCAGCATTCTGCTCAAAGCTCGAACTGAGTCAGCCGAATTAGAGTGCAAGAGCCGAGGAATCCACTTAAAAGCCAAAACTGTCAATGCAAACTCTTTTAATGTGTCAGCAATAGGGGTGTCCTGCTACGATGTTGATATTGGATATCGGCCCGATATTAAAAAAAAAAAAGAACAAGTATTGGATTGGGTGGCGTGGCGTGGCTCAGTTAGTAGAGCAGCCGTCACTGTCTTTGTGTTGTTCGGCAAGACACTTTACCATACATACTCCAAGTGCCACCCTCACTGGTTTAAATTCAGCTTAAATGTAGATAATGGGTTTCACTAAAAGAGCTATATAAATATAATTCACTTTACTCCATCGGCTTGCATCTAAAATCTCTGATGCAAGCAGTCCTTCAGCATGTTTATTTGTGCAAAGCTCGACAGCCAGTTAATATCTACATTTATTCAAATTGGGAATGCAACAATATGTACATTTTATGTCACGGTTATTGTGACCAAAATGATCATGGTTATTGTTATAATCGTGATACAGTTGAATGTGCTCAAAAAGTACTTATACACACACTGGAATCTGTATTATATTATTAGAACATGCCCGTAACTATTATAAGTAGACACACTGTTAGAAAACCAACTATTTTGCATGTTTTGTTTCTTATGCTTCATTAATAGTGTTTTTTTCTTGGTAGTTTGTGTTTTAATGGCTAAGCCTTTATTGTTCTCAATATTGTTTTTCTGTAGCACTTTAAATGTATTTAAATGAAAAGTATACAACAAATAATATATTTTATCACTATTTATTACTTCTGGTGGGCGCTGTGTCCTTGAACGCACTGTAAAAACACCTCTGTCTCTTTTCCTATGAGTAAAGATTGATCACTCTAAGAGACACCAAGAGAGCACAGCTTAAATAGCTTAATTGCTCAGCAGTGTGTTTATATAAGTTTAGAATGGGATATGTTGTCTCCTAATGGGGGAATACCTTAAAGACTCTTATTTTCATGTCAGCATTTAAGCTAGCAAGCTGGCGCCAGTCTGTGAGTTTATCAAAGCGCAGCTATCAATCTCGTTTTTTCTGTGATTTTAATTTAACGTTTACCGTACGCAGTTTGTATTTTTTTGTGTTTTAGTTAACTTTAACTTTAAAAGGTAAACATGGTAGGCTATATGCTACTAGAAGTGATCAACTCCACAACAGCTAAGCACACAATAGCACACAAGCTAGACCTTCATAATAAGTGTCCTTAATTAAACAATATCGCAGTCTAAAACACTGTCAATGTAAACTAATAATTGTTTTAGCTTATTTCTTACAGATACAAAGTCTCTAAAGCAGTGATAAATATATATCCAGTAACAAACATGTTCACATCTTTCTACTTACTAAGTCATGAGCTTAATTTAACAAATTATTGTAGCCACTAAATGTCGCCAAATACCAATTACAACTACACTTCAACTTAGATACAGTGTAAGTCCAGTCTAGAACATCAATACTACATAGGTTAGTGTTTTTCATATGTACAGTTGTTCTCTGTTCTAGCAATTTCACTTGATCAAGCCTTCTTTAACATACCAAACTACAAAATAATACACGTATGTATGATTCGTGCTGATATTGAATCAGATCTATATCAGTATTGGCCAATAAGCAAGGCTCTAATATTGGTATCGTATGGGAAGTGGAAGTTCGGGACACCCCTTGTCAGTGAGTAAGGTTTACCAACGTACACTCGCACATACCCATAGTAGCTCGTCTCCGTTACACTTGATATATGCTTGATGTCAAGAGTAGATGTCAAATATACATCTGTGGCTTTTTGGTCTAATAATGTGATAGGAATGTTTGCAAAGATTGAGCTGTTTTTAGAAAGTTTAATGGTTTTAGGTCATCCGAATAATAACTGCTGCAGCTCTCTTAATGAATACTTTTTTGTCAACTTTGATTCTCTGCAGTCTAAATCCCAAATACAATATGCCATAGAGGTCTTTGTAAATCAATATACTTATACTTACTTTTGAGTCTCTGCAAAACTATATTAGAAGATGCATGATCCTTATACCTCCTTCCACTTTCTCCAGTACCATTCCTTAAATCTGACGCATCAGACCTTTCTGACTTTGTAGTTCATCTACTTTCAAACAACACAGTGATACTTTTTATGACAATTTCTGGGTATTTTTAATCTTTCACTTGCTCTTTCATTTCAGACATTCTTCAAAGGGCAACGATTATATACAATATCAGACAGATTATTTTGTGCAGTCCAAATATTACATTCAGAATATTAACAATAATACACAGGATAGACAATAACATGTGATAATTGATTTGTTTTGTGGCATATGCTAATTGATTTATACAAAACTAAATAAATGAAGGTGATTTAACAAAACTAAATATGTGTTAAAACATAACTGAATACTGTAATTATGCAAATTTGTGATATTTTGTCATTTTTGTGTCTAGAGGACGAGTGTCAGGAAATGGATGGGAGCTCAGTGAAATGTGAGACTCTGGCTGTTGTCCAAGGGTTGTCATTCACACAAAGTGTATCTACTCTAAGGGAGGTCCAACGCCTTGACAGCTTGGTACAAGCACACACTCTGCTTGCTGTCATGGCAGACAGGAATTCACCCGAGCACCAGTTTAACCTACTTAGAGCTTACGACTTTGTACTCCAAATATGGAAGGTGAGTAACTTTTATAAAGCTCCTAAATTTTAAATAAAGTTAAAGTATTCCATGGATATTAACATTAAGGAATATAACTCATAGACACAAGGTTATAATATGTATCATTAAAAAAATAAACATCAAGATCCAGAGTACATTATATTGTAAATGTGAATGTAGAGGTTGCCCTCTAGTGGGTTCTTCAGACCACCACAGACTGCCAAGAATTCAGGATATAACACTGTTTTATTTTTATCCAATGGTGCAAAGTCTTTTGCTTTTCAGCACAGTGTCTTTTCTTATCCAACGGTGCAAAGTATTTTGCTTTTCAGCACAGTGTCTTTCAGCAGTACCTCCAACTACCACTCCTCATCAATTCTCATCAAACACTTATTTGGAAAATCCCACAGGTGAACAGGCTAATTGTGAACAGGTGGGTGTCATGATTGGGTACAAACGCAGCTTCCATGAAATGCTCAGTCATTCACAAACAAGGATGGGGCGAGGGTCACAACTTTTTGAACAAATGTGTGAGCAAAGTGTCAAACAGTTTAAGAACAACATTTCTTAACGAGCTATTGTAAGGAATTTAAGAATTTCACCATCTACGGCAGTGGTCCCCAACCTTTTTGTAGCTGCGGACCGGTCAACGTTTGAAGATTTGTCCCACAGACCGGGGGGGGTTTAATTGTTTTTATTTTTTTTTTGTCATAAAGAAATACAATCATGTGTCACGGACTGTGTCCCTGCAGACTGTACGTTTGTATATTGATATATAATGTAGGAACCAGAAATATTAATAACAGAAAGAAACAACTCTTTTGTGCGAATGAGTGTGAGTGTAAATAGGGGAGGGAGGTTTTTTGGGTTGGTGCACTAATTGTAAGTGTATCTTGTGTTTTTTATGTTGATTTAATAAATAATAATAAAAAATAAAAAAATTTACCAGCGGCCTGGTACCAATCGATCCACGGACCGGTACCGGGCTGCGGCCCGCTGGTTGGGGACCACTGATCTGCGGTCCGTAATGTCATCAAAAGGTTCAGAGAATCTGGAGAAATCACTGCAAGGCCGAAAACCGACATTAATTGCCAGTGACCTTTGATCACTCAGGCGGTACTGCATCAAAAACCGACATCAGTGTGTAAAGGATAACATCACATGGGCTCAAGAACACTTCAGAAAACCACTGTCAGTAACTATAGTTTGTCGCTACATCTGTAAGTGCAAGTTAAAACTATACTATGCAAAGCCAAAGACATTTATCAACAACACCCATGAACGCCGCCGGCTTTGCTGGGCTCGAGCTCATCTAAGATGGACTGATGCAAAGTGGAAAAGTGTTCTGTGGTCTGACGAGTCCACATTTCAAATTGTTTTTGGAAACTGGACGTCATGTCTTCCGGACCAAAGAGGAAAAGAGCCATCCGGACTGTTATAGGCGCAAAGTTCAAAAGCCAGCCTCTGTGATGGTATGGGGGTGTATTAGTGCCCAAGGCATGGGTAACTTACACATTTGTGAAGGCACCATTAATGCTGAAAGGTATATATAGGTTTTGGACAACATATTTTGCCATCCAAGCAATGGTATCATGTACACCCCTACTAATTTCAGCAAGACAATGCCAAGCCACGTGTTACAACAGCGTGGCTTCATAGTAAAAGAGTGTGGGTACAAGACTGACCTGCCTGTAGTCCAGACCTGTCTCCCATTGAAAATGTGTGGCACATTATGAAGCCTAAAATACCTTAATGGAGACCCTGGACTGTTGAACAACTTAAGCTTCACATCAAGCAAGAATGGGAAATAATTCCACCTGAAAAGCTTCAAAAATTGGTCTCCTCAGTTCCCAAACATTTACTGAGTGTTGTTAAAAGGAAAGGCTATGTAACACAGTGGTAAAAATGCCCTTGTGCCAACTTTTTTGCAATGTGTTGCTGCCATTAAATTCCGGGTTAATGATTATTTGCAAAAAAAAAATCAGTTTCTCAGTTCAAACATTAAATATCTTGTCTTTGGAGTCTATTCAATTCAATATAAGTTGAAAAGGATTTGCAAATCATTGTATTCTGTTTTTATTTACGAATTACACAATGTGTTAACTTCACTGGTTTTGAGGTTTGTATGTATATTCTTACACACACACACACACAGATATGTTTACCTTGCGCTGTGGAAGGCGGCTGCATCTCCAGTAGCTCTGCAGTTCTAGCTCTTTTAAAGTTATCTTTCTCCGACTTTTCCTATTTTTTTTTAATGTTTTCCATGAAGACATAGTGAATCCCTGTACATATCCAATGGATACTTTTGGCTGTTTTAAAAGACCAGGAGCCAGCTTTCTTTCTTTTTCGAGAGAGGAGCTGCTCACCCTGAAAACAGTTGGGCGTGCTGGCTTACGATACCCCATTCCAGCATAGCTGAGGAAGAATCCTGGTTGCTGCAAAGCGGGGGCTAAGCTAAATAAAGGTTAAGCGAGAGAAAAATCGACGGCGCTACAAACCATCCATTCCTTCCGCCATCATGGGGAATGTGAACCCATTGCCAAACAAGATCGACGAGCTTCATGGACTAAAAAAACTGCGTGCGTATCGAGAGAGCAGCCTGTTTATCTTCATGGAGACGTGGCTAAACCACCTCGTACCGGATGTTAACGTGGACCTGCAGGGATTCACCGCAGTGAGAGCTGACAGAGACACTAAAGGATGTGGGAAAAGCAAAGGTGGGGGGCTCATCATATACATTAACAACCGCTGGTGTAACCCGGGACATATCTCCGTAAAGACAGTCTTGTGCTGCTGGGACCTGGAGCTACTAGCTGTTAGCCTCCGGCCATACTATCTGCCGAGGGAGTTCAGCCACGAGATCTCCCTCTGT
The DNA here is from genome assembly GCF_033978785.1 of Entelurus aequoreus. Lineage (NCBI taxonomy): Eukaryota > Metazoa > Chordata > Actinopteri > Syngnathiformes > Syngnathidae > Entelurus > Entelurus aequoreus. The sequence goes on from NC_084739.1 coordinate 41,684,696, forward strand.
GTTTACATTACCCCGAGGGCAGATGCAGCCAATGCATGTGAGATGGTGCACTCTATCACATCAAGGCTAGAGACACAACATCCTGAGGCATCTTTCATCATTTCTGGGGACTTTAATCATGCTACTTTGGACTCAACATTGGCTGCTTTTTACCAGGCTGTGCAATGTGCCACGAGAAACAACAGGACAATCGACCTGCTGTGTGCTAATGTCAGGGATACATACAAGGTCACACCCCTCCCCCCACTAGGGAAGTCTGACCACAATCTTGTTCATTTGCAGCCAAAATACATCCCCCTGGTCCAAAGACAGCCTGTTAAAACTTTCTCTGTGAGGTGGTGGTCCCCTGAAATGGAAGATGCCCTCAGGGACTGCTACAACACCACAAACTGGGATGTGCTGCTTCCACATGGTGAGGACATTAATGGGCTGACTCACTGTCTCACAGATTACCTCAACTTCTGCGTAGACGTGACCTGCCCTGCTAAGACTGTTCGGTGCTACCCTCATAACAAACCCTGGGTAACACAGGAGGTTAAAGCTGTCCTCAACAAGAAGAAAGCTGCCTTCAAGAGTGGGGACAGGGAGGCAATGAGAGCAGCACAGTGGGAGGTGAAATGACACGCGAGGGAGGCTAAGGACAGCTACAGGAAGAAGTTGGAACAGAAGCTGCAGCAGAAAAACATGAGGGAGGTCTGGGAAGGTGTGAAAACCATCACAAGCCACAAGACAAAGACCAGAGCAATAGGGGGGACAATAGAGAGGGCCAATGAGAACTTCTTCAACCGGTTCAACCAGCCTGTGTCCTCCCCATCCCTCATCGCAGCCACCCCTTCTTATTCTCCCTTCAGCACACCTCCCCCGCAGCCATGGCAGCACCCCTTCCTCCTCCTCCTCCATCCCCTCTATGCAGACATTAGTCATCTCTGTGGACCAGGTCAGAGGTCAACTGAGGAAGCTACACCCTAGGAAAGCAGCAGGCACCGACAAGGTGTTCCCCGACCCCTGAAGACCTGTGCTGCAGAACTGGGTGAACCACTCCGGCGGATCTTAAACCTCAGCCTGCAGCTGGGGAGAGTACCCACCCTCTGGAAGACGTCAGGCATCGTTCCAGTTCCCAAAAATAACTGCCCCAGTGAGCTGAACGACTACAGACCAGTGGCGCTCACCTCTTATCTAATGAAGACAATGGAGCATCTCTTTCTCAGCCTCCTCAGACCACAGGTGCAACATGTCCAGGACAGCCTGTAGTTTGCGTAGTGGGCAGGCGTTGGTGTGGAGGATGCTATACTTTACCTGCTGCACCGAGCCCATTCACACCTGGATAAGGGAAATGGCACTGTGAGGATCCTGTTCCTGGACTTTTTAAGTGCCTTTAATACTATCCAGCCCCGCCTTCTCCAGGACAAGCTGGACAGAATGTGAGTGGACCCTTACCTTGTTGCCTGGATTTCGAACTACCTCACCGATAGGCCACGGTACGTCAGACTGAAGGACATCACGCCTGACACTGTGATCAGCAGCACCGGAGCACCGCAGGGAACGATGCTGGCTCCTCTGCTCTTCACCCTGTACACCACTGACTTCTGCTACAACTCGGATTATTTACTCTTTAAATTATTTTAAATTCTATCTCAAATCTGTGCACTGCTGCTGGAATTTAAATGTTCCTGAGGGAACTCTCCTGAAGGAATCAAGAAAGTACTATCTATCTATCTATCTATCTATCTATCTATCTATCTATCTATCTATCTATCTATCTATCTATCTATCTATCTATCTATCTATCTATCTATCTATCTATCTATCTATCTATCTATCTATCTATATACATATATATATATAATTTGCAGTTGAAAAGCAAACTCTCTCTCTTTCTCTCTCTCTCTGCAGGTGTCAATGACTGTTTTTTGTGTGACGTCCAATGAGCTTGCAAAAACTCAGTCATGTCATTCCCCTACTACTGCTGTGACAAAAAAAGAAAAGGGCAAAGGCAAAAAAGTGAAAGATGAATAATTTTCTTTATTATTTGGTTGATTTGTAGAATATCGTTTCCATTAAAGTGCTTGTTATAGTAACACTTTTTTATTTTGTGTGTCATCTGCTTGCCCAGCCGCCCCCCGCAGAAGTGAAACCCAAAACTGTATTGGATCCAACACTTACTGCTAATCTGGATTATTGGGTTAAATACACTTGTCCTGATCAGGTCCGTTACATGTTCAAAACCAACTGTAACCCCCAATGTATCAATATTCATAGCATTCCAAAGCAGGTAAGGCTACTTTCTGCACAAATGTTTCTGCTGTTATACCTTTTCTCATGTCGATTTAGGTCTTAAGAAGTACACTGCAAATGGCTTGTGATCTTGTGATTCAGACAGGAGCAATACAAAGTATTTTGATTTTTTTTTTGTTTTGTACTTTGCTTTAGGACCAGAGCTTGTATTATCTTAACCTACTGGAAACGGAGCTCCACTCACTTTCACTCAGTCACCTGACACTGCCCATATTGCATCTAGCTGAGACATTGGCTTGTGACCTTTTGGAGAGGAAGAGCCTCTCTGACCTGTATCGACTCAGGTAAAAATACTGACACATTAGTGGTTTGTCAAAATAGTATTTGAATAGGTTTAATGGTACCCTGTGATTGACTGGCAACCCCTCCAGGGTGCACTCAAACTCTCGCCTGAAATCAGCTGATAGGATGGTTCCAGCTCACCTGTAACCCTAAACAGCCTAGGTCATAGAATATGAATTAATGGTGAACATATGTGTCAAAAGGCAAACGTTATGTCTGAAACAAGATTAACATAGGGGATATGATTTTGTAAAACTTGCTGTATTTATTAGTTGCTCACAATACATCCAATAATGCATGGCCTTCACATTGCTTCTCTTCTTACCCCATTAGAATAGTGAGGACCTGCAGTCAGCTTGGCATGGAGACACATTCCCCGTATCACGATAATCTCTTGAATCTGATTAAACTACCAGAACAAGAACAAATTGGGTATGTAAGGGCTGTACAACTAAGGATTGTTTTTGTTGTAAAAGTAGCCTCATTAATCTTCAGCAAATGATATCCATGACTATAGGTGCCACAGAGCAATCACTCTTTTACGGGAGAGAAGAAGCCTCTGCAACCCATGCAATCAGGTGAGCCTGTTTTTTTTGTTTACTTTTTAATTTAAAAAAAATACAAATCTGCTTCATTGTTACATAAAATTCAACAAAGTCAGAAACAGTGATGACCGTAAGTCTAAAAAATGTGACATTATAAACTCCAAGGAAGCGAAAGACGAAACTCACAAACACTTTGAAGGAGCTGACAAAGATACACATTTCATCCACTAATCATCACCAATAAGGCATTTATAATCATAATTTTTATTATTTGCTTGTCGTTCATACTGCACAACTAATGGTGTGAATTAATTATCCGTAATACACATGGAGAAAGGGTAGGATTAAATAAATTGTGCTTTTTACTCTTTTCAGACATGTCAATTTGCACAAATGTATCAATTTGATGTTCATTAATGTAACTTGTTAAAGCATGTCTGAAACAAATTAATCATTCCACACCACCCCATACATACCAAATAAGGTTAAAGGTACTTGTTATTGTTGCCACAATTAAAGAATGTTTATGTAGTTTGAAAAAATTTGAGTGAAGGTATTGGTATTTTCCCCATATTGTCAAATATGCCTTTTTAATTTTGTACAGTATAAACTGAAAAAAGGGTTATAATTGTGTGTTTTTAAAGAAAGCTGGAATGAATGAAATGTCTGAACCAAATCTACAAAAGAGGAATTTGTTCAGTCTGGATATTTGGGTAGACAAAGCTGAGGTCTGCCTGGGAATGGGGCTGTTTCAAGGAGCCAGGCAGCTTCTAGCCGAAGCCCAGTTGGTAGCATCAGTGAGTAGTATATTGGAAATGTTTGTTTTTTTGTTGATGACTGATGACGACGTGGTAAAGTTCATTTCCTGTGTTTAATCAAATTGCTTTTTAGGAATTTGAAGACAAGACAGTAATGGGAAGAATCTTCCTCAATGTGGCTGTTCTGGCTAGTGACGAACAGAACTATGCACAGGCTCTTTATCTTCTGGAAAAGGCTCAAGCATTAGGTGGGGACGAGCACTTCTGGTACAAATTCACTCTCACAAAGATCACTGCTGTAGTAGGTCAGAGACAGAAAGATGCACAAGGAAAGGTAAATATCATACAGTTAAGAGTTTTAGACTTTAATTTTCCCAAGTTTGCACATAATCACAATATTTTTTTAAACAGATTGATCAAATTGTAAAGCAAGGCTGTGAGGCTCTAAAAATTGTTCTGGAGCAACGGATAAACCGAGTACCAGGGATTACCTTTTTAATTACATCATTAGAAATGAGGTAATTCCCTTATGCAGCCTGCTAAGTAGTTCAGTTGCCCTTTTGAAATAAAATTTCTAATATCCATCTATTCATTGCAATTACATATGCCCATCTTTTTAAAGGGGCTGCAGTTCTAAAACTGTGTTGTAGAGATCTACAATGCGATGACATCAGCTAATACATCTGATAATGTCATTTGTGCTGTGTTACAGGGGTGCCATTGAGTGTATACGCGCCATTTCTGGCAATGATCCTGGAGATGTACATTGCACAGTGGAAGTTCATATGCTGATAACTGCTTGCGAGACACTTAAACAATGTGCAAGGGTTTTTGCTCAACTTACCTACATGGAGCATGCTGCAAAGAGCAATGAAGAGTGCATGTATGGTCTGAGGTGAGTGAGGGTAAAGTTACTCCAGATTGTGTATGGTATTGACGCAATGACTCGTATACGCAGATCAAAATGAATTGCAAAGACTTACAATAGATGCACGTAAAAATGCATTGCGTATACCTGTATCAAGATGGAGCTATGTTTTATTTTGCAGCGGTACCTCAACTTTACCATGTCCCAACTTAAGAGTATTTTGAGATAGGAGCTGTCTCTTGGCTAATTGTGAATGCTTTAAGGTGCAATTAAATATTTGAAATACAAGTATATTTTGCTTTAGTTGCCGTAGGGAATGCCACAGTGAACCCCGTAAAATCCAACCACAACATCTCGTCTTACTCGCTACCATTAGTCTATAGCTAAAAAAACAACATAACGTTGTTTTTCCAACAATGGTAAGGAAGGAAGTTAGTATGAAAAACAGTGCTGAGAAGAAGTGGATGATGTTCATTGAATTAAAGAAAGAAATCATCCAAAAACATGACCGTGTGTAGCCAACTTGGCAAACTAATTTGAGCGTACCACTGCTAGTCCGCACTAGCTGACTGAAGCAAAATGAGTAAAATAAAAAACCAAGGACGATAAAACAATATCTAAACTGGTGACATGTACACTATGCCTAAAAATGTTGAGAAGCTGCTGATTGTGTATTTGATGGGAAGAAGCTTACTGTAAAATTTCACTTTCCAAGGTAATTGCTGTAAATTATTAATACATCACTTCATAAAGCTAAAGTAGTTGTTAGACGATCTACCGTATTGTTTTCTATACAATATTTTTTTATTATCTAAAAGTTTATTTTTCCTTTTTAAAAAGCATGTTACATGTTAAAATTGTGGTGATTTAGAGGGGCAAGCACCGATTAAATTGAGTTATTTGAGATACAAATGTTTTGAGTTAGGAGCTCTGTCACAGAAGCATTGAAGCACATAAGTTGAGGGACAACTGTATCGGTTTCCAAATTTAGCACAATTTGTTTGCAAAATATTATATTGGCTGCATTTATTCTCCATAATATTACATCGTTATTTGTTATTATATGCACTGGTTAATTTGCGTGTATATGTACAGTGGGGCAACTAATTATTAGAACTCTTACTGATTTTGTTTGAATGTTTACCCCTTGACAAAGACATTAACCAATTATTGTACATTGGCGAAGTTGGTAGAGTGGCCGTCCAGCAATCGGAGGGTTGCTGGTTACTGGGGTTCAATCCCCACCTTCTACCATCCTAGTCACGTCCGTTGTGTCCTTGGGCAAGACACTTCACCCTTGCTCCTGATGGGTGCTGGTTAGCGCCTTGCATGGCAGCTCCCGCCATCAGTGTGTGAATGTGTGTGTGAATGGGTGAATGTGGAAATACTGTCAAAGCGCTTTGAGTATCTTGAAGGTAGAAAAGCGCTATACAAGTATAACCCATTTATCATTTACATTTAGTTTACCAGAGACAGACATAATCTAAAACATTTAATAAAGGTTAAAAAAAAAAAGTTGTATTTGGTTGAAAGAAATAAGTATTTCATCCACTACCATCCAGCAGAAAATTAGATCCATGTGGTCCGATTCATTTTCTTTTTTTGCCTCTGAAGTCTTGTCGCTCCAGCAAGAAGCTGATAGAGACCATCACAATTTGAAAATGGATGAAAATAGTCAACTGCCCTCACTCTAGAGCTCCATGTACAATCTCACATTGTGGGGTAAAAATGGTAATGATGAGGGATAACATTATCAAAGCTTGTTGATAATTTTAACAGCGATAATTTTGACAACAATAATTGACCGCAGTCACAAAGAAAGCCATTGGTAACACACTTTGCTGAAATTCATTAGATACTGAGGTGCCCGCCTGGTCCCTCTGCTCAAGAAAGCGCACGGACATGCCTGCCTGAATCTGTCCACTGAACACCTGAATGATTTAGAGAAGGTTTCTGAGAATGTGATCTTGTCAGATAAGACCCAGATAAGGATCAAATGCTTATTTTAGTCAATCAATATTTATTGTTATCAAATCATTTTGTAGTTTTGTTTTCTTGTTTTATCTGTCTCTCCTCTGTGAGAAGACATAATCCGGATCAAATACTGTAATTATTCCCCCACTGTAAACCTTCAAATGATAATGCATAAAAAGTCAAAGTAAAACAATTGTTAGAGGTTTGCTTACACCCATAACCTTTTCCCAAACGTCTTTCACCCTTTTACATATTGTGTTCCCCTGACAAACCCCTTACCATCATCATCCTTCTGAAGATTCCTGGCTGACATGGCTACAGACAACAAAGAAAAGCAGCGCTTCTTGCTTGATGGACTTTCCTGCATGCAGTTAGCCATCTCAGATCAAGAACGTGTGGTACTGAATGCTCATAACTACCTCCACCTGGAAGAGGAGGTAAGTCAACCGCACATATTTCACACCCAAGTTAATTAGAATTTATTTCAAGAGTCTTAAGTATTAATTTTCTGTTTTACATTTCTACTCATTTTAATGCCAGTAACCTTTTTATTCATTTGTGAGAGGTAAGATTTGGTTGAAAAGAGAGAGGAACCAACAGATAGAGGCTGTTTTTGACTGCCCACTTAATTATCCAATAAGCTGCATAAAGTAGCCAATAAATTGTTGAATCCTGTGCTGTGTCAAACAATATCAAGAGGAAATTGGACCTAAGAAAAGGCATATGTTTTCATTATGTCACATATCACAAATTTAGCAATATTCTAAAAGAAGCAGATAGAGCTTTCATTGCTGTATCGTTGTGTCAACGCCAGATAGATGATAGAATCGAATTATTTGGCAGACACTATACAATATTTATGAGGATGTGCGAGAGCTTGAGAAGCAAGGATGGCCAAGCAGAACACCGGTTGCTTCTTTGATTTACATGTTGATAGAATCATAAAAAAAATGATTGAATGAACAACCCTCAACCCTGCTAGATCCTAGTAGAATTGGGTTTCTGATGAAATCCCTGTTCTGTGTGGACTCAGCTGTCTGAGAGGCATGGTGATAACGCTGTGCTCTCAGCAGAGGGTGCTGCTACCTTGGCCTCCATTCTTTAGTGGCCAAAGTATTTGTTGAAGTCAACCCTTTAATTTAAACTGAGAAGGAACGAGGTAAAGAAGCTCTGCTTCTATACTCCTTTTTCAGACAAGTTGAAATTGTAACCTTGAATGCATGTTCGAAATTAACTAAAACCTTACCATTACCAGTGGTGCACATATGCGCTGCACTTATAATTTGCTTGTACCATATTAGGGATAAATATCAAATTCAGTACTTTTAAAGCTACTGACCGATTTCCATCATTAGTAGCCTACTAGGTATCAATTCACATAAAATCAAGCAGTCAGCTTAACTGCCTCTAACTAATGTTACAATTTTCCATGCCAATAATAAAGTAAAAAATATATAGTATAAATATAAGTATACAAAAATTAAGTATGCTTGACACTCTGTGTACAATAAGGCTCCAGATGTGTTCACTCAATACTAATTGGTTCGCTATATACATGCTACTGATTAGCATACAAAGTGTGTAGCTCTCATATTTATTCATGACCTTTGCTGTGTGCACTCTTTCTGTTGTGTTTTCTGTTTGTCATGTGGACTTTTTTTGCCAGAGTTGTGGAGTTTTATTGTCACCCAAATGGACACTGCTGCGCATGCGACTCACCCTAGCAGAGGTTTGCTTGGCAATACAAGAAGAGCACTGTGAAGAACTGCTAAACCGAGCCCGTGCAAAGGACAAGACAATCGCTGAGATAGCAATTGAAGATTTTATGCGAAGTATACCTGAACCCAACTCTATTGAACAGGTTAGAACAACCACTAGATGGCATTCTACTCTTGCACGTTCTACAGTAAACTGCAGATCTCCCAAGGCCAAACTTCTGTGACCTGGAGGTGGAAGTTATGTCCGCCGTCTTATATATCGGGGGTCGCACGGTGATCATATTCCAGGATTGTCTCTATTCTCACCAAATTAAATATTTGTTTCTTTAACTTAAGCCTCACCTTTATATAGCCCCCGACCCAAATGTAATACTAATAATTCCTCCTTGCTACCTAACCAGCTCCACAAAATAATGTGTAGTATGTAATTTACATAGCCTTGTGTATTAGATGCGTGTCAGAGTGTTTAGTAAACTAATTAACTGTTTGCATTATGGGGGTTGACAGTTTGGTTGACAAAAATAGGCACTATCAGAAAACTTTTATGGGCCACATTTTTCTCCAATAAACATTGATTTGGATCTTGCTGCACCTACCCAATGTTTGTTGTAAATCTGTGCTGTAGTTTTTGTGTAATTCTGCCCACCAAACAACACTTGTCTAAAAACATTTGCTTTGTCCTTGTTGGAGGTAAGAACACTGAACTCTTTTGCCATTTAAAAAGAAGAATAAGGCAATGGCAATAGTATTGGCCAATACTTTTAATAACAAATTGTTAATTCAGTATAAACATATTTAAAAGATGAAAGAAACCATCAAGATGTGAGAGGAAGTACATTTAGACTTTCATTATTACTTCAGTCACACTCAATGAAATATATACTATTATATATATTTACTGAGAAGTGAATGGCTAAAGTTTAGCTTTTGTAAAACGGTATTGCAGTGTCAAGTGTGACAATCATTATCTCTATTTGGGGTTTTACAGCCACCCCTAATAACTACGTAAAGAATATTGGACCAAATTTTGAGGAAAGGATTCCAGATCCCGGAACAGTTGAGGACTTGAATGACACTATAGACAGAAATCCCAACTCAATGTTTCTCACGGACACGACAAAATAGGAAATTATCAAAATTGTGAATATCTCTAAATGTATATCCAAAACCTCAACTGATTGTAATGTAATTGATATGAAAACTATAAAAAGGTAAGATATTTCAGAACTTTTAATGTGTATCAGTATCCTATCATTTATTTCTAACAGGAAAACACAATGAAAATAGCAAAAGTGGTACCAATTTATAAGACTCGAGACAAAAAACAGTTTACAAACTATAGACCTGTTTCCTTACTTTCACACTTTTCTAAAATTAATGAAAAATTAATGAATAAAAGTGGAACACTTGCAGACAACCAACAGGGATACAGAGTCAACATTTCAACATCAATGGCATTAATCGAAATAACGGACGAGTTTACCAATGCAATATACTGTATGTTAAACTGTGCTGCTACAGCGTATATGGATCTAACAAAGGCAATTGACAAAATTAAATGAAATATGGGGAAACAACTACAAAAGTGCACTTTATTCACAAACCGTGTTACAAAAGAGGTCAGTTTGAATAATACATAATGTTGGACATGGGGAACATTCTAACCCTTTATGTATTAAATCAAAAATATTACGTTTGGTGCATTTGCAAACAACTAAAAGTATGCACAAAGAAAATTATAACCTGCCACGCAAGAATGTACTATAATTATTCTCATCAAAAGAAGAGAAATATAGCCTTAAGAGAAAAATCTAATTAAAAAAATGTGTATGCACGTACAACACTTAAAACATTTAGCATATCAGTATGTGGAATTAAATTATGTAATGGATTAAGCAAATAAGTAAAACTAAGTATACTAATCTGATCCAGTTTGAGAAACTGTTCAAACGCAAAGTGTTTACCAAGTACAATGAAGAAGAACCTTGACAAACATCTTGAACCTTTCATCAAACTGTATTTATTGTGTATTTATGTATCTAATAATCATTTACTTACTCATTGTCTGTTATTTTTTTTATTGATTAATTTATCTATTAACTGTAGTGGTGCAAATGGAGTAAAAACAAATGTGTAAAAAATTGCTATGATACCAAAAAGGGTAGAATTACATAAACTCTGCTTCTCCTACATCTTTTCGGACATGCTGTAATTAAAACTGGAAATATGTGATGTAATACATTGTAATTGTAAGCATGTTTGAATTAAACTGACACTAACCAACCAACTCCTTCTATCTGACTCACCTTCTTTGCTCAGATCTACATACTCTCTTGACCACCAGTTCTTCCTTGTGTCCTATGCAGGAGTGGATGAATGTGGGCAGCACATTGGGTCAGATGGCGTTGGGCCAGCTGGCTGCAGTGAGCTCTTGTTCCATAGACAGTATGGAGCTGAGAGCGCACTGCTTGAGTCTGATGGGTAAAACCATAAGACTGATGGCTGTGCAAGAAGACCCTGGTTATATATCGTATCTCTGGGACAAAGATATCCAGGTAGAAAATATCCCATTGCCAAAATGTTTTGCACCAGTTGGTGAAGCATAGCAACATTGCATTTGGAATGGGGCCATAGACGCTCACATAGTGAAAAGCTAAGATATTGTGATTAAAGAGGAATACATAATGTCATCATTTACAGCAGGTTTTAGATTGCATATTAGTGTAACGTGATCTTGAAATCCTTCTCTGCCACAGGATGGTTTGTGTGACCCCAACACTTTGGAGGAAGAACATTCAGGGAAAGAGAAAGACAGCACTTTAAGCAGTGAGGAGTCAAAGATTACCTCTGCCAAAAGCGCTGAGCTGCAGGTACAAACCTCTTGTCAAGTGACCCTGTCATTCCTGACTCATTAAATCTGTGATTTTATGAATGTTCACCTCCTATGTCGAATCCCCCAGAGGTCATTGTCTGGACATGCTTCCTAGTTCTCAAAATAAAAATCTCAGCTGAAACATCTGATGCACTTGGGGCGGAACTTGAGGGTTCAAGATTTGATTCCCGCTTCCGCCATCCTAGTCACTGCTGTTGTGTTCTTGGGCAAGACACTTTACCCACCTGCTCCCAGTGCCACCCATACTGGTTTAAATATAGCTTAAAGATGCATCGGTTTCACTATGTAACACGCTTTGAGTCAATAGAGAAAAAAAGTGCTATATAATTTGCTTAACTTCACTTTAAACCACCTGCAGAATAAGATAGCAACTGCACCTATTTATTATATTTGTTATAACATGTAGGACAAGTAAACAACATTCATCTGACAAATGGTTCAAATATAATTCAATCAATCAACACTTTATTCTGTACACAGGCAAGATGCAACACTAAAGGCTTGATTTACTAAAGATTTGTGTGTACTAAAACACATGCAAACCTAATATCACATGCATAGCTGATCTACTAAACATGTTCAAAGGCGTGCAATCCATTTTGCGTCTCTGTTTTCATTAATATGCAAAATATATGTTGATCTTCAAAACGCCCACAAAACTGGGAGGAAAAGATGCAAATACAATTATTTAGCACGCGCAATGTGATTTATAAACACTCTTTATTGTTTTGCGAGGAGTAATTTGTGTTTTATTTAGCACATATCAGAAGGAAGTGTAAACTGACCGTTCCACACAATGCTGCAGGATCAGTGCGTGCGCTGTACACACACTATGAACAGACGAGCATCCTATGTCCTACGTGTCTGTCAACATTTTAGAGTACTGTCAGAAATAAAAACTATTAGACAAATCGTATTTAGCAATATCATTTTATAATATTGTAGCTGCTTGAGGAATTAAGGGGCTGAATGAAACAAATTCAATTGATGCTTTTTAGTGTCCTTTAGTGTTTTTTCATGACATAAAAAACATGTATGACATTTATGAAAACATTTATGTGGTACATTAAAAACATAGCCATACACCACAGGTAGAAGGATAACATCGATATGCAGTAAATGAGTGTCTCTGTGGTGATGCCTGGAATAGTACATGCAAAATCCTCATTTAAATAAGGCAGTCTGCACCACTTTACAATTGTACATGCAGACTTAGTGAATTGCACGCAACACGCTCATAAATAGTACACACTATTTTAAAGATTGCACACGCTTTTTAGCGCGTGGTATTTGGATGTTAGTAAATCAGTCCCTAAGTGCTTAAAAGGGATAAATACAAACATGCACACATGGCACCATTGACAATAACAAAACATGGCATAGCACTGAGGATTGACGAAAACGCCACTTTTGAAGCATACACACTGGAAAATACCAAAAAAAATAATGCGATATAAAAAAAATAGATGTATATTTTCAATATGGACATAAATAGAATACAAACAATAAATACAAAAACAAAACAGTAAGGATGTTTAACTTATACAATAATAAATAGAAACAATGACAAATGTAAAATACTTTTAGTTTCAGGTAATCTAGTTGATGCCTCATACAGTTCAGCTAATGTATAACAGTAAACATGAATCTAATACAATTAAATGTCATATGATTTATGGTATGTGTAATTCAGTTAATCATGTATTCCAGTAGAAACTTACTGCGTAATTGATTCTCTATATTGAAGCATACACTAAAAAAAATCAAATACATAGATAGAAACCCTTTAGTATTTTCTACATTTGATATGAGCTCAATTTATGAGTGATTTAGTCAGTATTTCTCCTTTGCAGAGGTAATCCATGTATCTCACAGGTGTGCAATATCAAAATGTTGATTAGACAGCATGATTATCTCACAGGTGTGCTTTAGGTTGGCCACAATATAGAACCAATTGAAAATGTTCTCTTTGTTTTTATCACACAGCACAATGCCACAGATGTCGCATGTGTTCAGGGGTGTGAAAGAGGGATACTGACTGCAGGGATGTCAACCAGAGCTGTTGTCCGTGAATTGATTTTTTATTTATTTACCGTAAGCTAGGGCTGGGCGATATATCGAGTTTGTAAGATATATCGATATATTTTTAAACAAGATATGAATTTAAAAAATATCGTAATATCGATATATAATTTATTTCACGTTAAAATTACCAAACGCCGCTTATTTGTTGTGTTCCTTGTTCTCCCCCGCTCCTCCTCCATGGGCTATTAAACCCCTCCCCTTCCTCCTTTCAAGACGTGCTTGCACGTATAACAACATCCATGATTGGTTGGTTGTTTACTATGATGAGTCATCAGCAGCTCTCAAATTTTTTCCTGGATAAATGCCTGTTGTTGAGATATTATTTTAGCATCCTAGGCTGGCTTTTAATAACGCCTGCTTAGTAGGGCTGCATGATTAATCGTCATCTAAACGCCGTCAAGGTTTTAATTATAGCAATTACGTAACCGCAGGAGGCTGAGGTTTTTTGTTCTGTTTGTCAATCAGAATTGTTGAGCCTCGCGTTTGTTTGCCTCTCGCTTCAAACAGGGAGAAAGACGTCTCACCCTGTGCATCGCTCTCAGCACCTGAGTAGAATTAACTGAACATAGTAAGCCCGCTTTTTTCAGTCATTCACAATCTTTGTCTCGGTGGGCGCAGTGTGGGGTGCCAGCGTTACACACACACGAAGCACACACAGCGTCCCGACTCGCGACTTGCTAGGTAAGAAGTGCCGCAAAGTAACACAAATTTAAGAGGAAAAAAATACATGATTACAAAGCCAAATGTCCTGATGTGGTAATATTTCAGCTTCAAATTGGATGGACAATAAGAGTCCATCAACACGAACGAGCGAGAATGCCTTGATCACGTCCGGCATCATTTTTCCAACTGGGGAAAAAATGCACTTTTAGATGTTCAGTATTTATTTAGGTTACATTTTTGCTTACCGAAATGAGTCCATTTTATTTTTTGTTTATTTATTTAGGATGAAGTTATTTATCTTTCAATTACAGTACAATGGTAAACAATTCCACAGTAAAGACAAATAGTTTATATCCTTTAAAATGGTTACTTACATTATAAAGATACATTATGATTACATTACATTATAAATGGGTTAGTGGTGACCAATATTTAAGCGTAGATATGCCTTTTGTTTACATAGAAAAACTTAGTAAAATAGGAAAAAAAACAAAAGTGTTTACATATTTTACTTGGATATAGAATGCAATTGTGTTGTTTTATAATCATGGAATGGCAGAAATAACAATTTTGATTACACAAGTGTTAAAGATAACATTGTCAGAATAGGTCCCGGCTGAAACCGCAAATGTATGATAAAAAAAACATAATTTTACAATAAGGACAGTGCATGTGATGAAAACAGAAGGCAAATTTTCCCCATTAAACCATCCATCCATGTATTTTCTACCAATAGAAATGGGCATGTCTGGTCTCTCCCTACCTGTTGTCTACCTTGCACACAGTGATGGGCAAGCTTCTCGGAAAATGTAGTTAGCTGAGCTACTAGTTACCATCGATTAAATGTAGCTAATCTACAGAGGAAGCTATCCCCATGAGAATTGTAGCAAGCTACATGGCAAAAGTAGCCTGCTACATCAAAGCTACATAAATATAAATGTATAACATAGTGTACAACTTTCCACCAAACAAGAGAAAAAATGCTACAATAAACACAAACTAGAAACATTTCCTCTGTCTGGCTTTTCAACATTTCTTTAAAGTTGCGTACCATGTACAAAGTGAGGGAAGAAACACAGAAATCAAATTAAACAAAAGTCAGTAAAACAATAATAATGATAAATAAACACCATTATGTATACTCTAATGGAGACTTTTCAGAACAGGATACATTATGACAATAACCTGGCTAAGGAAAAGTGCAAAACATTTCTCTCACAAAACGAGACATCTTTAAATAAACGGATATCACTAAAAACTGAACAGATTTTAAGTAAACATATTTTCCTGACTGGGGAACAGAGTCAAACAAAATTACATTTCTCTCCAATTCGTACACTTCAAGTTCTTACACTGAAAAAAATATGTCTGTTGGATTTACATGAAAATGGTTTGTACATCGGTTGCACATATTAAAATCATGTATAGTAAACTGAATTATTTTTCATAAGATGAACATGATTTTACAATGTTAACTCGTTTCTTTCATGTTTACTACATACAATTTTTACTAATTAAAGCAACATGTTATTTTTATTTTTACTAATTAAAGCAACATATTTTTATGTTAAGTAAAAATAGTATTGTTGTGTTGCATTGACCTAACCTGCTTTAGTGAGTGGCACACTATTAAATCATTTAGACAATGCTTAATTTCTGTATAAATTCAATATTCCAATACTCCCCTTTAGATCCTTTTACCTACAACATTTTTCAAAATTAATTAAAAAAAATGTTTTTAAACAATGCAACTGTAATGTTAAAACTTACAAAAAATTGTCAGCGTGGGGCGGCGTGGCGAAGTTGGTAGAGTGGCCGCGCCAGCAATCGGAGGGTTGCTGGTTACTGGGGTTCAATCCCCACCTTCTACCATCCTAGTCATGTCCGTTGTGTCCTTGGGCAAGACACTTCACCCTTGCTCCTGATGGCTGCTGGTTAGCGCCTTGCATGGCAGCTCCCGCCATCAGTGTGTGAATGTGTGTGTGAATGGGTGAATGTGGAAATACTGTCAAAGCGCTTTGAGTACCTTGAAGGTAGAAAAGCGCTATACAAGTATAACCCATTTATCATTTATCATTTAGTACTGATAAGTAAATATACTTGTTTTCATGTTAAAAAAATGTTTCATGGGAAAAAAAAAGAAAGAAAGAAAAACCTTATTTTGAAAGAGTAATCTTGCTGGGCGCTGCGCCATGATCGTTTACATTTAGGGGAAACCCTGTAGAGCTTGTCAAAAGTCCAGCCTAAGCGCATATTTGAGGTCCAAGGCATACATCGGGCCAAACAACATGGCAGCAGCTAAAGCAGTGTTGTCTACAACCTGCAGTATCGTCTGCCTTTCCAGGAAAATCCCGATGTTCTTTGGTTGGTCAGTGGGATCTCTTTGTTTTGTCACATGTATTCCCACTGAGGTGTCCTGAGTGGATTCATCGTTGTACAAAAATATATTTACAAAAATGGCCTTTAAATGAACAAAATTGGAAACATGTTGGAAGTCCTTTGGAGAGGTATTTTTTTCAAAACATATGCCACATTTGATCCAAACAAGAAAGATGAAAAGTGCAAGTAAGTTGCATATGTGCTTGTCAAAAGTTTGGCGCAATGACATTTCAGTCACAACAAGGGCGACTTGTCAATCTTGCCATAACAAGGCACCAGTTAACTCGCTTTCTGTTTTTGAGAATCCTGCTCAATTAATATTTTCTGCAGCACTTCGAAAAAGTACTTTTGCTCAGGAAGATAGTTGAGATCCAAGGCATACATTAGGCCAAACAACAAGGCGGCAGCTAAGGAAATGTTGTCCATAACCCGCAATACCATCTGGCCTTCCAGGACAATCCCAATGTTCTCTGGTTGGTCAGTGGGGTGTCTTTGTTTTACCACGTATATAAGTATGTATCCACTGTTGTGTCTTCAGCAGACCCATCATTGAGGACCTCAACTAGTGCCTGCAAAGTAGTCACAAAAGGAGCCAAATAAAACTTTTTAAAAGCCCCCAAAAAAATTTGGAGAGCTGAAAAGGTTATGATCATGTTTTTGCTCTTAATTGTAATTCCTAATACATCAGGTATCTCCAGTCGAGTATTTATTTTCTATTATTTATTACAGTTTGCTGTTATTACAACCTGAATTTCAGAAAAGTTAAGATGGTCTTTAGAGTGTAAACAAATGTAAACCTAAAGTCTTACCAATTACATGGGCCATAATTTTATTTACACAAGACATAACTTATGTTTAAACTGAACAATATTACAGTTGTGTGGTTGCAAAAGAGTTCACTTTCTGCATCACCTGAGCATGTTTATTGAAAGACAACAAGACACAACCCAGAATGCCAAATGTGTTGAAAAGTGATAACAACAAAACATATTGAAGTACAATTTCTGCTAACAGAGATTGAGAAACATTGTTTTTAAATGTTTTGTGGTTGGGGGCGTGGTTAAGAGGGGAGGAGTATATTTACAGCTAGAATTCACCGAGTCAAGTATTTCATATATATATATATATATATATATATATATATATATATATATATATATATATATATATATATATATATATATATATATATATATATATATATATATATATATATAAAAGTAAAATAAATACTTGAATTTCAGTGTTAATTTATTTACACATATACACACACACATAACACTCATCTACTCATTGTTGTACTTGACAGACTTGATCAAATACACAGTAATGAAAACACAGTTGTTCTACTAACTGTACTGTGCTTGCTGCTTACTAAAAAAAACACTTACCTTTCACTATTTGAGTAGCCTTTGTTATGCCATTTGCGTACTGGCGAGCGATCTCTGAATCCAGGAACATATCCTTCACGGATTTGTTGTAGACATCCGCAAATGAGAACAGGATGTTGCTTCCAGCTATCAGCATAGCCATCTTTGTCTCGGCATAAATTACACCATCGGGTCTCCATTTAGCGAGGTGGCCCATAACACTGGGCTGGGACCGGTGCTGCGCTGCCGCCGCTTTGTGCTTCGCTAACCGTTCATGAGTGACTATATCCGTTCGGCCACCGTGTTCAATGGAGAAGTCTGATCTACAAAATTTACAGGCAGCATACCCCTTCCCCTTCGAACTGTCCTGGATAAACTGAAACTCTTGTTTCCATTCGTTTTGGAACTTACAAGCGTATTTCTTCATCTTACTCCTCGTCGGCGTTGCCATGGCTGTATCTTCCTCGTTCTTCTGCTTCGTCTCCTTGTTGTGTGCGCAGTTGTGCACTCTCTAAAAGCCGTAGATGTTATAATGTGATTGGGCAGGCACGCTGTTTATATCGTGGGAAAGCGGACGTGAAAACAGGCTGTCGACTCGTCACTCAGGTCCGCATGGAGCTGGAGGGGGCGTGGCCTCCAGCTGCGGCTGTAAATCGGGAGATTTTCGGGAGAATATTTGTCCCGGGAGGTTTTCGGGAGAGGCGCTGAATTTCGGGAGTCTCCCGGAAAGTTTGGGAGGGTTGGCAAGTATGCTTGGGGGTAACGATTCGATTCAGATTCGATTCTTGATTCAAAACTATTCTCGATTAAAAATCAATACTTTTTAATAACATTGAGTGCCAGTTGTATATAACTGCATTCCTCTATAAAAAAGATAAATAGCTGTGATAAATTCCTATAATACCTAAAAAAATGGGTTTTGTTTAATAAAATCCTACCCAAACATTTAATAACGTCAAATACAAATAGGGCAACAAGAGTTTGTTACTGCCCAACACGGCTGATACGGTATAATCTCGATTCACGTGTAACAATTACAACATTTAAGATACCTCTTCATCAACTGGCGATTTGATTAGGTGCAATTTACATCCGGATCATGATACATCCCGATTCAAATGTGACTCGTTGACGTTGGTCAGTTATGCTTTCAGTCTACTTGACAGCAGCGTGGCATATTTCACAAACGGCGTTAGTTTTAGCAAGATGCCCGTTTCTATTGAAAAACCTTTAGTTTTGCCAAACCTTCGAGTTTAAGCCATGACTTTTTGTTGTTACGTATACGGGCCTACCCACAATTATTTGTGTTCACTAAAAAGGTTTCACACTTAATTTGGGTAATTATCTATTTAGTATTTTGGTTAAATTAGGGCTTTCAAATGATTTTTTTTAAATCAGATTAATAATATTTTGGAATTTGGCTTAATCATTATTAATCGCAGGTGATTGCTTGTTTTCAAAATTAAAATATGCTTAATACCCCAATATTTTAACGCACATGCAATTTTTTGTCAGAATGTGTGTTTTCATGAATAATGCAATATATTTTGTGATTAATCACATTAGTTAAGGCTTTATTTTGACAGCCCAAGTTAAAAAACATCAAAATCCAATTTAATAGATACGAGGTAAAATCTGATGCTCTTCAAATGTTCCCTAAACTGCAGCAATTTAAAGCTGATCCACTGATGCACTTATATTCGCATACGCATGTCCGGGGTTCGATGCCAACCGGCAAATCTTCACATCCCATCTGACAAATTGGGCAAAGGGCAGATTACACCCCAGACTGGTCCTCAGTCTATCACAAGACTATATATATAGATATACAAAACCCGAAACCAGTGAAGTTGGCACATTGTGTAAATCGTAAATAAAAACGGAATGCAATGATTTGCTAATCCTTTTCCACTTATATTCAATTGAATACACTGCAAAGACAAGATAATTTAACGTTCAAACTGGAAAACTTAGTTATTTTTTGCAAATATTAGCTCATTTGAATTTTGATGCATGCAACATGTTAAAAAAAAGCTGGCACAAGTGGCAAAAAAGACTGAGAAATCAAACACTTAAATGGAACATCCCACAGGTGAACAGGCTAATTGGGAACAAGTGGGTGCCATGATTGGGTATAAAAAGCAGCTTCCATGAAATGGTCAGTCATCCACAAACAAGAATGGGGTGAGGGTCACTACTTTGTAAACAAATGCGTAAGCAAATTGTCGAACAGTTTAAGAACAATATTTCTCAAAGAGCTACTGCAAGAAATGTAGGGATTTCACGTCTACCGTCCGTAATATCATCAAAAGGTTCAGAGAATCTGGAAAAATCACTGCACGTAAGCGGCAAGGCCATGACCTTTGATCCCTCAGGCGGTACTACATCAAAAACCGACATCTGTGTGTAAAGGATATCACCACATGGGCTCAGGAACACTTCTGAAAACCACCGTCAATAGCTACTGTTTGTCGCTACATCTGTAAGTGCAAGTTAAAACTCTACTGTGCAAAGCCAAAGCCATTTATCAATAACACCCAGAAACGCTGCCGGCTTCGCGGGGCCCGAGCTCATCTAAGATGGACTGATGCAAAGTGGAAAAGTTTTCTGTGGTCTGACGAGTCCACATTTCAAATTGTTTTTGGAAATTGTGGACGTCATGTCCTCCGGAACAGAGAGGTAAATAACCATCCGGATTGTTATAGGCGCAAAGTTCAAAAGCCAGCATCTGTGATGGTATGGGGGTGTATTAGTGCCCAAGGCATGGGTGACTTACACATCTGTAAAAGGTACCATTAATGCTGAAAGGTACATACAGGTTTTGAAGCAACATATGTTGCCATCCAAGCAATGTTATCATGGACGCCCCTGCTTATTTCAGCAAGACAATGTCAAGCCATGTGTTACAACAGCGTGGCTTCGTAGTAAAAGATTGCGGGTACTAGACTGGCCTGCCTGTAGTCCAGACCTGTCTCTCATTGAAAATGTGTGGCACACATTTTACCGCAACGGAGACCCCGGACTGTTGAACAACTTCAGCTATACATCAAGCAAGAATGGGAAAGAATTCCACCTGAAAAGCTTCAAAAATTGGTCTCCTCAGTTTCCAAACATTTACTGAGTGTTGTTAAAAAGGAAAGGCCATGGAACACAGTGGTAAAAATGTCCATGTGCCCACTTCTTAGCAATGTGTTGCTGCTACTAAATTCTAAGTGAATGATTATTTCCCCCCAAAAATTAGTTTCTCAGTTCGAACCTTAAATATCTTGTTTTTGCAGTATCCATCCATCCATGCATTTTCTACCGCTATCCCCTTTGGTATATTCAATTGAATATAAGTTATAAATGATAAATAAATGATAAATGGGTTATACTTGTATAGCGATTTTCTACCTTCAAGGTACTCAAAGCGCTTTGACAGTATTTCCACATTCACCCATTCACACACACATTCACACACTGATGGCGGGAGCTGCCATGCAAGGCGCTAACCAGCAGCCATCAGGAGCAAGGGTGAAGTGTCTTGCCCAAGGACACAACGGACGTGACTAGGATGGTAGAAGGTGGGGATCGAACCCCAGTAACCAGCAACCCTCCGATTGCTGGCACGGCCACTCTACCAACTTCGCCACGCTGAAAGGATTTGCAAATCATTGTATTCTGTTTTTATTTACAAATTACACAACTTGCCAACTTCACTGGTTTTGGGTTTTGTAGTATAGAGACAGGCTTTTTTCAAAATTTACATCAAGCTATTTTATTTATCGTCAATTCGGCACAGGCTTTTTAGTCAATTCAGTTTGGATCCTATTGTTGTATATCTATTACTTAATTGTGTCACCTATGTTGAGAATTAGAAAGGTTACAACTATAGCACAGAACACCAAGATTGCGTTGTGTATAAATGTGTTCTGAGTGTTGCCTATGTCTCTATGTCATGCAGCGTAAGAGACACAAAGCTCAGCAGCTTTTGGCCCAGGCCAGCAAGGTATTGTCTGAAGCTATTGCTCTGTGTCTTCAGCACAAGTTGTCTGCTTCCATCCTAAGCAATGCCTCTCTTAGTATGCTGCAGTGTCATGGCCAGTCAGATCATGAACTGACAGGTCAATATCTCGCCTTGTTTCAGGTAAGCTTCTGTGCATCAAAAAAACATATTTTTGTGTGCATTTTCACCAAAAATTTTATTAAATGGTATTTATTAATAAATGTCATTACCTACCGGTACATTGATTCCCACCTAACGTAATAGACAACTTTAATTGTGTGTGTTTTTTTTATCCCCAGAGTGCTTTTGCTGTTGATGTAATGGCTGAAGTCTTAAATTCAGCCTGTGTTGACACTAGTGTGTCCCAGCTCGCAGCTCTACTCAGCCTCCACACAAAACTGTATGTCTCTGAAGAGGGGAGGTCCACGAGAATGCTGGAAGGAGTGAAACATTCCCTGAACAGTATCTCCAAGGTACCAGGTCACCCACTTTCCACCCTCGCTTCTAATGATTAATGGATTCTGTCATAGCCAGATAGTTAAGTTCCCTTGAGGTGGGACGAGATATTGGGGATGCTATCCCCTTTGCTCCAAATGTATTTTGGAACCCAGATAGTGCTCTGAGGCAGAGCTGCAAATATATTTTACCTCAGTTATTTTGCGTCACAAAACATGAACAGTATTGCATACTTTATCAAACTTTTAGGGACAAACAATAACATTTTTTTATTTAATGAGTTCCATTATATTAGGAATTGCACCCCATTTATTGTATTTCTCTTTGACAAGCCCTTTCAATAAATAAATGCTGTAGATTACAACATTCTTACTGCAAAAATTATTTCCACAGGCCTTCTCTCAACTAACCATTGATCCCAACCACCTGAACTTTGTTGCGGAACTTCCGCCTGAGATGAAGATTATATTACTGCAGCACTCCTATGATGGGTAATTTGTCTTTTTAAATTAGTCTTTGTTTCCACTCACTGCCATGTTTTCCTCCAAGTGTTGTTTGTATTGCTAACAGTATTGGTTTAGTATACAGTATAATGGCGTGGTTAGTGTGTTCAGGACCTGCCACTCGAGAACTTATTTCAAAAGGTAGGCGGGAGAGAATATTCAAGGAGCTTTATTTGTTATACTCTTACACATTTGCACATATGCTTGCATACTTAAAAAATATTTAAATTTTTGTATTTTTTTTTTATCATCTCAAAAAGTATTTCTTAGCTGAACAATGTTATAAGTCATTAAAATATGGTGTATGTTGCTATGAAAACAAATTTCAAAACCCCAGGCAGTGCTAAAAAATAAAACTACCCACTTTTTCATCTTGCAAAATTGAGGCTCAACAAAGAAACAGCCCTTTAAGACCTCAATACACAGTGATTACATAGCAACATAAACAGAGGCGGTTTTACGTAAGGGTAAGAGGGAGGAGAGCCTCCTCAAACAAATGTCTTGCCCTATCAAATCAAAATGTTTGAGGTTTTGAAAATACATTTTAATATACCCACAAAATGTGTATATGGCAGGTTGATCCGCTGTAGTGGAGAAATCCGCTGAAAAGGGACACACTACAACACTTTTCATCTTCCTTCTTTTTTGTCCATCGCCTGTGTCAAGCGCTGTGTCAAGTCCACGTGCACACAGACTCACCCAAGCTCATCCTCTCTGCCCTCAGTAAACCAGTGTTGACGAAATAAAAAGAGACAAAAAGTTGTCAAAAACAAAATCCTATTGTATTTAATTTTGTCTTGTAAATCAGTGGTACCCAACCACCGGTCCGCGGCCCGGTACCGGTCTGTGGATCGATTGGTACCGGGCCGCACAAGAAAAAAATTAAATCAACATAAAAAACACAAGATACACTTACAATTAGTGCACCAACCCAAAAAACATCCCTCCCTCATTCACCCATTCGCACAAATGGGTTGTTTATTTCTGTTATTAATATTTCTGGTTCCTACATTATATATCAATATACATCAATACAGTCTGCAGGGATACAGTCCATAAGCACACATGATTGTATTTTTTTAAGGCAAAAAAAAAAAAATCCCCCACCCCCGGTCCGTGGGACAAATTTACTAGCGTCGACTGGTCCGCAGTGACAAAAAAGTTGGGGACCACTGTTGTAAATGGCTGGGACAAGTTCGGAATATATCCATTCACAGTTCTTTAATAGCATACAATATGAGAGAGGGTGGGGGTTAGCGACAAAGGTGGGCCAATTAGATGCTTTTAATTGTGAGATGAGGAAGTTTAATTTTGCAACGGTGGCGCCAAAACAAAAAGGTGATGCTTTAACATGTTCTACATGGTAATATATGAACACCTGGGAGAAAGTGAAGAGGACACTTTTTTTTTTTGACGCTATATGATGCCATTGATTGTGACATCTACAGACTGTAAGTTAAAGGCCTACTGAAACCCACTACTACCGACCACACAGTCTGATAGTTTATATATCAATGATGAAATCTTAACATTGCAACACATGCCAATACGGCCGGGTTAACTTATAAAGTGCAATTTAAAATTTCCCGGGAAACATCCGGCTGAAAACGTCTAGGTATGATGACGTTTGCGTGTGACATCAAGGGTTGAAGCGGAAGTATTGGGACACCATTGTATCCCAATAACAAACAGCTCTGTTTACATCGCAAAATTCCACAGTATTCTGGACATCTGCGTTGGTGAATCTTTTGCAATTTGTTCAATTAACAATGGAGACTGCAAAGAAGAAAGCTGTAGGTGGGATCGGTGTATTAGCGGCTGGCTGCAGCAACACAACCGGGAGGACTTTGAGTTGGATAGCAGACGCCCTACCGTGAGTACAGCTTTGGCTTCCAAACATATGATCGCTTGCCCGTACGTGCGTGGCGCTATGTGTATTTCACGTACGTAACTTTGGGGAAATATATGTTTCTTGCCGACTCTGATGGCGGCCGGGGTGTCGTCGAAAGCTACAACGCCCGCCGCCGCGCCGCTGTCCTCACCTTGACTTCCTCCGTCTCCGGGCCGCCGACCGCACCGATCATCGTGGTGAAGTCCTTCGTCGCGCCTTCGATCGCTGGAACTTAGGTGAGCACGGGTCGTGATGAGCAGATGAGAGCTGGCGTAGGTGGAGAGCTAATGTTTTTAGCAAAGCTCTGTCGAGGTCCCGTAGCTAAGTTAGCTTCAATGGCGTCGTTAGCAACAGCATTGCTAGGCTTCGCCAGGCGGTACAGCATTAACTGTGTGGTTACAGGTCCAGAGTTTGGTAGTATTGTTGATCTTCTGTCTATCCTTCCAGTCAGGGGCTTATTTCTTTTGTTTCTATCTGCATTTAAGCACTATCTATCACGTTAGCTTCGTAGCTAAAGTGCTTCGCCGTCATTTTCAAGAGGATATAGTATCCGAGGTGGTTTAAAATACAAATCCGTGATCCACAACAGAAAAAGGAGAGAGTGTGGAATCCAATGAGCCCTTGTACCTAAGTTACGGTCAGAGCGAAAAAAGATACGTCCTGCACTGCACTCTAATCCTTCACTCTCACGTTCCTCATCCACAAATCTTTCATCCTGGCTCAAATTAATGGTGTAATCGTCGCTTTCTCGGTCCGAATCGCTCTCACTGCTGGTGTAAACAATGTGAAAATGTGAGGAGCCTTTCAACCTGTGACGTCACGCTACTTCCGGTACAGGCAAGGCTTTTTTATCAGCGACCAAAACTTTATCATCGATGTTCTCTACTAAATCCTGTCAGCAAAAATATGGCAATATCGCGAAATTATCAAGTATGACACATAGAATGGATCTGCTATCCCCGTTTAAATAAGAAAATTTAACTTCAGTAGGCCTTTAAAGCTGTGTGTAGTTGTTTGTTCCATCCAAATGAGCTGTTCAGTCGAAAAGAGCATCAGTTGCTCTTCCTGTTTAAACGGTGATGAAAACGAATATGTAGGCTGCAAGTTTTTAAATGCTTACTGGTCAGAGAAAAAAATGAAATACATACAATTTAAAAGAACAGGGGAACTGATGACTCTTGGTTAGTTGGTACAGTAAAACACAACTTGAAAAAAAACATTACTATATCTAGAGTGTAGGCAGTGCTGTTAAGTTTCTCTGTGTAAATAAGTGAATAATTCAGAAACTGTGAGGCATGCATGATTCAACTGACTTGATGATACACTACTTTGAGAAGAACCTTTTTGTATTATTCGTAAGACTACTGTACTTTTTAGTTTTGTAAATATTGACTATTGTGTATGAAGTCCTACTTAAGGTTCAGTTTAAGAATCAGGCCATCAAATTAAGATAACTATTTGATGGTTGATAAAAAGTGGATGAAGGATACTTTATTTGATTTATTTTACTTTTATTTTTTAAATTTCCCCCCTGAGAGATTGCCACCTTATTGTGGTTAAGAGCTACCAGCAGGAGCTTAGTCTTCAGGTGAGACACTCAAGTTGAACACGTGTAAAGGTAGAGGCTTGACAAAGTCCAATCTTCTTCTCCAGGTTGCAGTTGGACACACAGGTCCTGTTTTACTAAAGGTTTCTATGTACTAAAACATGTGCAATCCTTATAGCACACGCAAAGCTGATCTACTAAACTTGTGCATGGTGGATTCCGTCTCTTCAGTGAGCAGAATAAGGCGTGCAATCCATTCTGAGTCTTGGTCTTCATTTATATGCAAGAAATACGCTGATCATCAAAACGGCCACAATACAGGGAGGAGAAAATTCATGATTATTAATAATTATTTATTAAGCGCAATGTGATTCATCAACACCCATCCCCATTCTACAAGCACTATTGTGTGCTTTATTTAGTAACTGTGCAAACTGACAGTTCCACACACAGCCGCAGGACCAGTGCTTGCGCTGCACAGACACACAATGGACAGATGAGAATCCTCCGTCATATGTGTGTGTCAACATTTTTGGATGGTCAGGAAAAACATATATATTAATACAGTATTATCTATTCAGCAACATAATTGTACATCTGCTAGCTAGATGACTTACGGGATTGATTAAAACAAATTCAATTGATGCGTTTTGGTGTCGTTTAATATTTTTTTTTAGGACATTTGTTTTTTTTCCACGTAGTATATAATATATATATATATATATATATATATATATATATATATATATATATATATATATATATATATATATATATATATATATATATATACATATACATATATATATATATATATATATATACATATATATATATATATATATATATATATATATATATATATATATATATATATATATATATATATATATATATATATATATATATATATCACTAAAGTATTTCTTATATGAAAAAAACATTCTGAAGTATGCATTTTTGCATATTGAGCGCAATAAGTGCAGCCTCTCCCATGCACCTTTAGCGGTAAAAAAAAAAAATGGTGTCAGTGTAGATGCATTGCACGACTGCTTCTAAAATGCCCATACAAAGTAATAGATGTCTCCTGCATGTTTGAAAACGTAGCAAGACACCACAGGCATGATAACATGAATGTGCAGTAAATGAGCATGTCTCTGTTATGATGCCTGTATAGTACACACAAAATCCTCATTTAAATAAGACAGACTGCACCGCTTTACAATAGTACACACAGCCTTAGTAACTCACACGCAACACGCTCACTAATAGTAAACACTATTTTATAGATTGCCTGTACTGTTTAGTGCGTGATATTTGAATCTCAGTAAATCAGGCCCATACTGTAGCTAACAACCAAATGATATGAAGAAGGCACTGTTACTATTGTATTAGCACAGAAAAAAGTGCTGGAGCATGATGGAGGAGCATGTACATATGATGCCCCCTTCACATATCTGACTGCCCCTTCGTATATGCCTGCCTCGAACCGACCCTGAACAGTGGCATGCTTGGATGAGTTTGGTGTGGAAGAACCTGTCTAACAAATACAGAGACCTGACTTCAACCCCACTTAAATCCTTAAGACACACTAGAACAGGAATCTCCAACGTGCACAAGAATAATTTGTATCCACGTATCTAAGAAAATAAATGCAATAGTTGTTTTTTTCTAAAAACACAAAAATTTACATTTTGTGTGTGTGTGTTTTTCAGTCGGTCATATCCTCTCTTGCCTGATACAGTGGAATACGTGTCTCCAGTTCAGTCAGGCTGACTCTACTTTTTCTCCGACCTCTCGTATTTAGGGGCAAAATATATGTCTTCAGTCCAGTTGGGTGGCGCTCACTATATAATGTCTAATAAATTAGCTGTCCGCCTGACTAAAGCGTGCTATGGAAAACTCAACCTCGGGTACGTCATTAGTCATTTACCTGAAGGCAGCGTGGACCACTTTAGACTCATTGGACACACTGGTGTTGACACATGAAGGCAGCATGGGTAATTTGCATTTAAAAAAAGCATGTGCAAATCAGTTTTCATCGTTCACTTAAAGAGGAAGAAGAACTAAAATAAAGAGCCATTTAAAAGATTAAGATTAAAGTACCAATTGTCACACACACACATTAGATGTGGTGAAATTTGTCCTCTGCCTTTGTCCCATCCCCTTGGGGAGCAGTGGCGCCGCGCCCGGGAGTCATTTTGGTGATTTAACCCCCAACTCCAACCCTTTGTTGCTGAGTGCCAAGCAGGGAGGTTATGGGTCTCATTTTTATAGTTTTTGGTATGACTCGGCTGGGATTTGAACTCCAACCTACCGATCTCAGGGCGGACGCTCTAACCACTAGGCCACTGAGATGGATAAGACTGGACCTGTTCGCACACACCCTATCTCTCCTTTACATGTTCATTTTAAGTCATTTGTTTGTTTTTTGTTTCAGGTCTGAACTTTATGGAGCCTTTTACAACATGCCTGAAGCTCCAGAAAATACAAAAGTGAAGACAGCACAAGGTTATTATTTGTTTGGCTGGCACACCTACTCCTAATACTGTATGCTGTTAAAAAATCGCACACACTATATTTGTTGCAGTGTCCCCATGAATACTTTTAGGAATATTATGTTCCACACATATCCAGCTGTGTAGAACTTTGTCCGTATTTAAAAGACTATAGCTTTCATATATACATGTATTACGTATTTTAAAGGGTACCTTTGATGATTTTATCCTACATTTAAAACACTTCCTTGTGGTGTCGATAATATGTATTGGATATGCATGGGTGTACATTTTTGCATATGTTTTGCACCATAGTCACATTTATAACCCGTTTTTGAGGCTGTCTGCAAGATGTTTGTTTGCGGACACATTCCCAGATTGCGATTGAAACTACCCCCAACCCGCTCCAAAAGTATCAATATTTATCTTTTGAAAATGTACACTGTTTTAAATATATACCTTGAAGTTATATAGCTATTGTTTTTCAAAAACTGTTAAAATGTAATCTCATTAACATATAAATTCACATATACAGTACATCAGGTATACTTGCACACTCTCTGATCGACTTAAAGGCCTACTGAAACCCATTACTACCATACTTGCCAACCCTCCCATTTTTAGTGGGAGAATCCCGTTATTCAGCGCCTCTCCCGACAACCTCCCGGCAGAGATTTTCTCCCGACAAACTCCCGGTATTCAGCCGGAGCTGGAGGCCACGCCCCCTCCAGCTCAATGCGGACCCGAGACTGAGTGGGGACAGCCTGTTCTCACATCCGCTTTCCCACAATATAAATACGCTTGCAAGTTCCAAAACGAATGGAAACAAGAATTTCAGTTCATCCAGGACAGTTCGAAGGGGAAAGTGTATGTTGCCTGTAAATATGTAGAACAGACTTCTCCATTGAACACGGTGGCCGAAATGATTTCTCAGTCATGAACAGAGAAGTTAAACAGGACAATACTGCCATCTAATGGATAGATAATTCAAGTATTTCTTTTATTTAAATAAAATAAATATATATATATCAATCAATCAATCAATCAATGTTTATTTATATAGCCCTAAATCACAAGTGTCTCAAAGGGCTGTACAAGCCACAACGACATCCTCGGTGTCGAGGGTCTGACATAATATTGTGAAAGTCCAACACATCAGCGAAAGTCCAGTCCATGGTGGGGCCAGCGGGAACCATCCCGAGTGGAGACGGGTCAGCAGCGCAGAGATGTCCCCATCTGATGGACAGGCTAGCGGTCCACCCCGGAGCAGAGTAGAAAAGAAAAGAAAAGAAACGGCAGATCAACTGGTCTAAAAAGGGAGTCTATTTAAAGGCTAGAGTATACAAATGAGTTTTAAGATGAGACTTAAATGCTTCTACTGAGGTAGCATCTCTAACTTTTACCGTATAGCTAGAATTCACTGAAAGTCAAGTATTTCATACATATATATATATATATATATATATATATATATATATATATATATATATATATATATATATATATATATATATATATATATATATATATATATATATATGTATGAAATATATATGAAATACTCGAGTTGGTGAATTCTAGCGGTAAATAACCACGCCCCCAACCACGCCCCCCGCCCCCCACACCCCCACCCCCCCACCTCCCGATATTGGAGGTCTCAAGGTTGGCAAGTATGACTACTACCGACCACGCAGTCTGATAGTTTATATATCAATGATGAAATTTTAACATTGCAACACATGCCAATACAGCCAGGTTAATTTATGAAGTGCAATTTTAAATCTCCCGCCACACTTCCGGTTGAAAACGTCTAGATATGATGACGTATGCGCGTGACGTCAACGGTTGATACGGAAGTATTGGTACCCCATTGAATACAATACAAAAAAGCTCTGTTTTCATTTCAAAATTCCACAGTATTCTGGACATCTGTGTTGGCGAATCTTTTGCAATTTGTTTAATGAACAATGAAGACTGCAAAGAAGAAAGTTGTAGGTGGGATCGGTGTATTAGCGGTTGGCTATAGCAACACAACCAGGAGGACTTACTTGATTAGCCGACGCTAGCTGCCAACCGCACGGATGATCGGGTGAAGTTCTTCGTCCTTCCGTCGATCCCTGGAACGCAGGTGAGCACGGGTGTTGATGAGCAGATGAGGGCTGGCGTAGGTGGAGCGCTAATGTTTTTATCATAGCTCTGTGAGGTCCCGTTGCTAAGTTAGCTTCAATGGCGTCATTAGCAACAGCATTGTTAAGCTTTGCCAGGCTGGGAATTATTAACCGTGTATTTACATTTACATGGTTTAATAGTATTGTTGATCTTCTGTCTATCCTTCCAGTCAGGGATTTATTTATTTTGTTTCTATCTGCATTTGAGCCCGATGCTATCACGTTAGCTCAGTAGCTAAAGAGCTTCGCCGATGTATTGTCGTGGAGATAAAAGTCACTGTGAATGTCCATTTCGCGTTCTCGACTCTCATTTTCAAGAGGATATAGTATCCGAGGTGGTTTAAAATACAAATCCGTGATCCACAATAGAAAAAGGAGAGCGTGTGGAATCCAATGAGCCAGCTTGTACCTAAGTTACGGTCAGAGCGAAAAAATATATGTCTTGCACTGCATTCTAGTCCTTCACTCTAACGTTCCTCATCCACGAATCTTTCATCCTCGCTCAAATTAATGGGGTAATCGTCGCTTTCTCGGTCTGAATCGCTCTAGCTGCATTGAAAACAATGGGGAAATTTTGAGGAGTCCTTCCTCTGGTTACGTCACGCTACTTCCGGTACAGGCAAGGCTTTTTTTATCAGCGACCAAAAGTTGCAACTTAATCGTCAATGTTCTCTACTAAATCCTTTCAGCAAAAATATGGCAATATCGCGAAATGATCAAGTATGACACATAGAATGGATCTGCTATCCCCGTTTAAATAAAAAACTTTATAATTTCAGTAGGCCTTTAAGAGTTGCATTGAAAAAAATCTGCTTTTAGCAGCATTTACAGTATGTCACTGCATGTTGCACGTTGGTGATACTATTCCCATGCCAAGATGAGATCAAAATAATACTTTATCCTATCTTTATTCGTGTTACCTCATTACCTGAAGCAGAAGAGATGCACCCTCTCTGGCTGAGAGGCTTAATTAATGTCCAAATACGTACAGTACATCCACCACGCTGTGATGTTACAACATAGCCAGACTGCAAAATACCACAAACAGAGGCATCCAAAACAGTGTTCAAACTTACACCATAAAACATAAACCTTATGATTTGATGCGGACAATGTTTAACATGAGTATCCAACATTGTAACAGCATTTATAAGTCAGAAAATACGTAACTCAGCATTGATACTCTTTAAAAAACACAGAAATATATTGAATGTTGTCTGTCTATCTGTGTTGGCCCTGCGATGAGGTGGCGACTTGTCCAGGGTGTACCCCGCCTTCTGCCCGAATGCAGCTGAGATAGGCTCCAGCACCCCCCGCAACCCCAAAAAGGGACAAGCGGTAGAAAATGGATGGATGGATGATGAGGACAAGGGGTGAGGATGTAAAAGGGCACAATTGTTTCCCTTTAAACATCACTGCATTATACCTCACATAAAAGGCCAGCTTGCATAACTCATCACGTGGAATTAGCACAGTTGTACCTCTTCGCATGACCTTTTATGGAACTAGTATTACAATAGCAGTCATTGAAAATAAAATAAATGTCTCTAGCCTCTTGCATAATTTCTTCACAATAGTGGCCAAATTATGGAAAAGAAAGTTGAGGAATAAACAATGAGATGGGAAAAAAAGAAAAGAGATTGATTGTAGAATACAGTAGCATCGATAGGAGCGGGCATTGAAGGCGCTCACAGGGACCAATTACAAATCCTGTACTATGTGCATCTATGAGCATGCATGTGTGACTGGGTGTCAATTTATTTGTTGCAGGTTTCCTGACGTGCTCTAAAGTAGCCAAGGTTTCTGTCTGCCCAAGGGCTCTGCTCGCACTTCAGGAGCAGACCCGGTCCTTTGACCAAGAGACAAGACATGCTTTCCTGAAGGAGGCCTGTTTGTATAATGGAAGAGTGGAAGAATCCCTGGAAGAGTTTCACGCTTCTGATCCTGTATGCATTTGCTTGTCTTCTACCCCAATATTATTATCTCACAAGGTTTATGGTTTTGCTTCAATAAATTTAAGTTATGATAAAACCTTTACATCTCCTGAAACATTATTTCTCTTTAATTTTCTAACCAGGAATCTGATGCAGACAAGGTGTTGACGCTTCGTTTCAGGGAAATTGTTCAGCAAATGGAAGAATATTTGAATCCTCTTCTGGCTCAATTTGACTTCTCTTGTTTGAGGTATTATCACCCACATTTGATGGCCACTTTAGGTTCAACTTTCCAATCTAATGATATCCAAATCAAAGTCTATATTAAAACACAAAATTTACCAAAGACAACACTGAAATATAATATTTGGTAATTATATATGCAATATTATACTTAATATTCAGGCACTGTCAGAAAGTACATTTAACATTGTATTTAATATCTCACTTTTTATTTACTTTGTATTTTTAATTAGTATCTCTGTCTTACAAAGAAAGGCAAGCTAAGGCTGTATTATGGATGATTTCTGCGATACTGATTGATCTTGTATTGGTTCATAAGATGGTGCTGATATGCTTAACTTTGTGTCCTGTGAATATGGTTGAATAGATATGCTGATCCTTGTTTGTCTCTTTCCTAACAGCTCCCAGGAGTCATTTGAACCAATTTTTGAAGGGGTCCAAGACAAAAGTAAAGAAAACAAATTACCCTCAGGTAAAAGAACAAGAAGCCCTTAAAATTACTATCCCATTGCCGGGTGCCACTATTCATGTTTTGAGTGAGGCTTTCTGGGTGGCTGGGACAGTGATTGCTTTTAAATAATACTTTTTTTTCCCCCTCAAAATTCTACGTACAATGCAACTTTTTTGCAACTTAAAAAAATGTATATATATTTCCACATTGTCATTATGGGGTATTGTACGTAGAATTTTGAGGACAAAAATGTATGTATTCCATTTTGGAATGAGGCTATAAGATAGCCTGTGAATACTGTGAATAATTTTCAGATGCACTTTACATTTATATTCACATACATACCTAAATACACACACAATCATACATTCATCCATACACATGCACATATACATACTTATACTCACGCATACAAACGCTTCAGCAAACACATATCCATACATAGATGTGTACACAATCACACTCATACAAATGCACGCCCACATCACATAAAACATGGCACACTGATAAAGGTTAAAGGGCAACTGCACTTTTTTGGGGAATTGTGCCTATCGTTCACAATCATTATGAAATACATGACGGCGGATGGATTTTTTAAAATGCATTTTAAATATTAAATCCATTTGATCAAAAGTCTGCTTAAAATGGAACCTATGAGAGCCGTTCAATTCTGCCTTGTTCGGCAGGAAGCCGCGCGGGGTTCTGGACCTAGTTAAGGAAAGCTGGGAGGAAGGTCCAAGCCCCAGCAAAAATGAAATTCAATACGTTATGGACCTGAGAGCAAACCTCCACGCATTGGGTCACTTGCCACGTGAGAATTTGCTCCGGGCCCAGGAACGTCAGCAGCGCCTGTATAACAAGGGGACGCAACTAAGACAATTTTCACCAGGAGATAAAGTGCTTGTATTACTCCCGACATCCAGCTCTAAATTACTCGGCAAATGGCAAGGACCCTTTGTGGTCACACGACGAGTAGGTGATGTGGACTACGAGGTCCGGCGTTAGGACCGGGGCGGAGGCACCCAAATTTACCACCTGAACCTCCTGAAAGCATGGAGGGAGGCGGACTCTGTTTCCATGGTGACGACAGTCGAGGAGAGGGAGGAGCTCGGGCCGTAGGTCCCACGCTCCGCTCAGCCCTCCCCCCTCCTCTGTGATAATCAGTTTACACCATCCCAGAAAGCAGATGTTGCCAGGCTGAAGCAGCGCTTTTCCCCCGGCCCGGCCGCACGAACCTCATCCATCATCACATTGAGACCAGCCCGGGTGTGACGGTGCGGTCTCGGCCCTACAGACTGCCCGAACACAAGCGCAAAGTGGTTCGGGAGGAATTAAAAAGTATGCTGGAATGGGGAGTAATAGAAGAGTCACACAATGCTTGGTGCAGCTCCATAGTTCTGGTAGGGAAGAAAGATGGGTCTGTGCGGTTCTGTGTGGATTACCGCAAGGTAAATAAAGTGTCACGTTTTGACGCCTACCCAATGCCCCGGGTCGATGAGCTCCTGGATCGGCTGGGCACTGCTCGTTTTTTCACGATACTGGATTTGACCAAGGGCTACTGGCAGATTCACTTGTCTCCAGAGTCCAAGGAAAAAACGGCGTTCTCCACTCCGGAAGGATTATACCAGTTCGTGACCCTTCCGTTCGGCTTGTTCGGTGCGCCCGCCACATTTCAGAGACTCATGGACCGGGTACTGCGTCCCCATGCTGCATATGCTGCCGCCTACCTGGATCATGTCATCATCCAGAGTGGCAGCTGGGCTGAACATATGCAGAGGATGGGGGCGGTGCTCGAGTCCCTGAGGCAGACAGGGCTCACCGCCAACCCGTCGAAGTGCGCGGTTGGCCGCAGGGAGGTACAGTATCTGGGGTACCACTTGGGAGGAGGGCAGGTGTGCCCGCAGGTAGATAAAACAGCAGCAATTGCGGCCTGCCCGACTCCCAAGACGAAAAAAGAGGTGAGGCAGTTTTTGGGGCTGGCAGGTTACTACCGGAGGTTCATCCCCGGGTTTGCGGACCTGACCAGCCCACTAACTGACCTCACCCGAAAGGGTGCTCCAGAACATGGTCCGGTGGACGGAGCAGTGCCAGCAGGCATTTGAGAGGGTTAAGAAGGCCCTCTGCGAGGCGCCGGTCCTGCACATGCCTGATTTTTCTCTCCTGTTCTGTTTGCAGGCAGACGCGTCGGGCAGAGGGCTGGGAGGTATGTGGAGGGGGGGGGGGGGGGGAGCGGGCCTGCCGCGGAGCGGGGTTTGTAAAGACCGGCCTCGAAGCACAGCTGGCAGGTGATTGGACTACCCAGCTGGGTCTGATCATCCAATCACCTGCCATGCTTATTAGCAGCAACCTGGCCGAGACACAGTTGTTGGAGTGAATGAGGAAGCGCAGGCTGGACATTGCCAGAGAGACTGAAAAGTTGTGTGCTGCCCGAGCGTGTGTGCGCTGCCGACTGAAAAGTTGTGTGCTGTCCTAGCGTGTTTGCGCTGCCAATAAAAGAAGACATTTTTAACACCAGACATCCAGGCTGTGGGAGGATTTGTCAGCATCAGGTGAACCCACGGGACAAAGACCTCCACAATATGCATCCGGTGGACTGCAACAAATAGTACCATGTCTACGAGGAAAGAGTTTTTTTGTTCATGACATCATAAAAACCGTGTTTGAGTGTTTCTTCTCTTAAAAGTGTAGCAAACCAAATGAGACAGTTATATAATAAAAGTACCTACTGAGCACAATTAGGTACCATAGTGATCTTAACTAGTTGAGATTTTTGTGAAGTTTATTATCATAGATTTGGAACCTTAAGTGTTTTCCTTTTTAATTGAGGGCACCAGATTACATTGTGTGTCCATGTGTGTCTTTACAGAAAGTACACCTCAACTAGGAGAGTTTGTGGTGTTGCTGGCTGACTGTAAGTTGATGGAGTTGCCTTTGGAGGCTTTGTCCGTCCTTCAGGGAAACCTTCTATGCTCAGTGTCCCGAGACTTCTCCCTGCAGCTTTTCCATAACCGCATGCAAAAAGAAGAGCCACCCAAAGGTATTATAAACTCACTTGTTACAAAGCCTGCCATTTTTGTTGTGTAAATGTGCTATATAAATAAAGTGGATTGGATTGATTGGATTAAAGAAACCTAAATGGCATTTATTACTCTCTGGGGACATTCGATTTGAATTATTTGCAAAGATAAACAGGACATTAAAGTCCTTAAGTTTTTTTTCTATTCCCTCTCAATGTTGCAAATATGTGAACTATTTTAAAGGTTGACAATATTTGCATACTGTATACAATTTTAACAAATGAACAAAAATTATTTACAAGGATGCGTTATTTATCCTATAGTTAAAAATCAATCTTCTGAAACTTAATTTTAACAGCTGGGATTTTTACATTACCTTTTTAATGGTATGTAGTTCTGACAATGGATGACTCTAAATAATGATTTTTGTTTTTATTTCTTCACCAAGCATGTCCATAATTCTGATGTCAAGAGTTTACTATTGTTTCTGGAAGATACGGGAATAACTTAAAACCACGTTTGTAGGCGTTTGGGATGTTCTGCACTCTGCTTAGCATATTACCGTATATGTACAGGATGAATTAGCACAAATGATATACGAAAATAATAGGGAAAATTATTTCTAGCCGGTTCTTACCAAAAAATATGAGTAATCAAATGTGTCTACTAATAAATAAATAAATTATACAATTTTGGAAATTAGATAAAGTATTAGTGTCCATGCATTTGTGTCTAAATGTTGGTGTCTTTTGAAGTTAATTTAAGTTATGCAAGCAAGGACTACACTGTGATTAATCATGATTAATCAAATTTAAAAAGTGTGGTTAATCTGATCAAAAAATATATTATTTGACAGCACAGGGAAAATTATTTCTAGCCGGTTCTTACCAAAAAATATGAGAAATCAAATGTGTCTACTAATAAATAAATTATACAATTTTGGAAATTAGATAAAGTATTAGTGTCCATGCATTTGTGTCTAAATGTTGGTGTCTTTTGAAGTTCATTTAAGTTATGCAAGCAAGGACTACACTGTGATTAATCATGATTAATCAAATTTAAAAAGTGTGGTTAATCTGATCAAAAAATATATTATTTGACAGCACAATTTTTTTATATTCCTTTGCATTTTTTTTTTACAAACATTTAGATGTCTTTAAATACACATTAACCATTGATCCAACACACAGTAGTGGAAAGCTAAATGGGGACAGCTAAGCACACTTTTAGTGACACTCAGGGGCTCTTTCAAGCAGGACACCGATGTATTTATTTATTTCATTTGCACACACAGAGAAAAAGAAACAAGAACAATATACAATAAAAAGCAAAACTATGTACAGGACAGGTTAAATATACACTAAGTTTTTGCAAAGACACCTGCCCCAAAAGTCACAATTTAGCAGCAAATTAAAATAATAATAATAATAATACAATAAAATGGACAACACAGCAAACAACAATATCATAATTCAATTTAGACCATGGACTTCAATTGTTTTTTAAAAGAATAAAGTGTAGTTGTACATTGAAGAGCTGGTGGCAGTTTATTCCAAAGAGAGGGTCCTCTGTATTTAAGTGTACATTTCTCAGTTGACGTTCTACATAAAGGTTTACCTGTCCCTCCAACCCCTGTCGCTACTGTGCCTGTCATGCGGACCTGTCAGGTTACTCGAGATTGGCCGATAGCCCGTTCTCAGCAAGCAGCTAGTTCTTGTCTAAGTGTTGGGATGGAAAAAAATATATTGTTCAGTTGAATGTAAGACTATTTTAAAAAGCTGTTTGCAAGTTGCTTTAAGTTATACCTTTCAAACCTAAAAACCACCGGCTATCTTATGTTACCATTAATGGTTTACCAGATCATATATATTTGTTTTCTAAGGGCTCGATTTTTTACAATTACTAATTGTGTTAAATCAAACTTGCCTGTCAGCCCAAGAAATTTGTTCAGCATCCATGCTTGTCACTATTTACTGTCTCGTTCACAAGTACACGCATGGAGTGTGTGCACATACACAAAACAGTCCAAGAGGTTTTTGTCCAGAAGCTTTTTGCAATTTGTTGTTGTTATAATAGACCAGTAGTGTCAAAATTATTTTCTTTGAGGGCCACATTACATTTATGGTTGCCCTCGAGGGGCAACTTGTAACAGCCAATATATTATCACCTCATATTATACTCAATTGCATTACTGTATGTATTTGCTTATAATTGATTACTTGCTTTGAAATTATAAGTCAATGTGAGGAGCAGATATTTGTATATTTATGTTGATAACTAAAAAAATGCTAGGAATAGCTTGTTGCATTATCAGATAATATTAAAGTTTAGAAGATATGCAAAAGCCTACAGTACATTTTTTCTCTCATATAGTACTTTATTGCTGCACATTAATACCAGGGTTTTGCGGGCCACATAAAATGATGTGGCGTGCCAGATCAGGGCCCATCGCCATGACTTTGACACCCGTGCAATAGACTATACATTCAATGATAGCTAATGTTAGTAGCTAAACTATGCTAAATCGCTAACCACACACAGATCTAATTTGTGAGCATGTGTGTTGCGTACAAGGTACAGTTTACATCATGCCAAAAGCCAAAAGAGGGTGGGCTATAATGCTTAAACAACTTTGAAAAGTTAGCGACCTCTAGGCATTCGTGCAAAGGTTGCAAACAGCCCCTTTGAATGAAAATAAAGTATCAAAAAGCCAACTATTGTATCTTATAAGTAATCTTATTCATACTGTGTGTTGAGCATATTAACTTTGTACATATTATATTTAACCCTTCACATACATCAGTATATTAACAATCAACATGTTGCTGGTGTGGCTCTAAAATGATAACAATTAACATGTGCACTTTGTCTGACTACCAAATGTTGACAAATATATTTTGGGAGAATTAGCCAATACATTTTCCAATCAATTCTGGCTGTAGTAGCAGGAGTAAAATAACGTTATCGAGAGGTTTAACTTCAAGTAAGGTGTTTGAGCTCCATAGAAATAAATGTCTTTGCATATATTTGGAAAGTCACAATGTTGTGTTACGTAATAAGCCAATTTCTGCTTCCTGTTTATAGTGGTGGAAAAGGAAACCAAAGGTGGTAAAGGCACTAAGGGAAAAGCTGATCAAAGCCAAACCATCAAAGTGGTAAGTAAATTGATCTGGCTCTGGTAGATAGTGACATTAAAATTATTTGAACCCTCTGATGGTATTGGTAATTATTGAAGTTTCTCCAGGCTCTCTTTCAAGTGTATTTATCATTTTGTTGCGTAATGTTTCATAAAGATCACATTTTTCACCCTCTGAACGTCTTGTTTTGATCAAAATTATCTTTGTTTTAAATGTCTCCCAGTCCTTAATGCATATATTCAATTTGTTTCTTGCTGTTTCAAGGTTTATAATTTCAATATTTTGCACGCAGATGCCGACCAGTCATTTTTTACCTGCTAAAACTTTTCCATTGGACACACGGAACTTGAAAAGTATCTTTAATGACAAAGATGTTGTCAACAATTCCAGCATCTTGGGCGAGTAAAAATTTTTTTTTAATCACTTGCACAATCCAATTAAGAGTTGTATTGAAACATCACTGTTCTTTGACAAACTCACTTTTGATTGACAGAGGTATTTGTGCTACTATTTGTATAAGCGGTTATGTTTTTCAGTAGTTTGCATTATACTGGGAGTAGAGATGGGAACCGCGGTTCCCTGTGAATCAGTTCCTTGAAATCGCTTGCCATTTTTTTCAAACAATTCCCTTAACAATTCTGGTGGTTGGGAATGACGTCATTACGCAACCTGCATAGTAATGTCAGACAACGGCATGGCGGCGCGGGGGATTTTGAGGACATGCTTGGTCTCTAATGAGATCGCTTGTTATGTTATCCCGGAAGCATTAGTTTGCACCTGATGGAGTCAATTGTTGTGTCCCAATTCGGGGGCTGAATCTTTTCAAGGACCCAGCCCATGCAGTCGAGGGAGTGTGGGTCATGGAGAGAGTCCTCCAGTCTGAGCTGCAGCGATTTTATTTGGGGCGGACGAGCCTTTGCAAGGATAGGTTGATTGGCAACACTAAATTGGCCCAATTGTGTGAATGTTGTCTGTCTGTCTATCTGTGTTGGCCCTGCGATGAGGTGGCGACTTGTCCAGAGTGTACCCCGCCTTTCGGCCGAATGCAGCTGGGATAGGCTCCAGCGCCCCCCACCACCCCGGAAGGGACAAGCGGTAGAAAATGGATGGATGGGTAGCCTTCGCAAATCGCAACACTTCCTGGTTGTGTCACATGTTCACATCCTCCGGCTTGCGGTCAGGTCCACAAAGTGAAGAAAAGAAGAGAAAGAAACCTAACAAAATAGTAAATTATGAAGCAAAAGAGTTGTTTTATATTTATCCTGTGTGTGTGTGTTGCTGTCGGTGGCTTCACCTCCTGTCTTGTCCAGGGAGTATCCTGCCTTCCGACCGAGTGCAGCTGGGATAGGCTCCAGCCATACCCGCGACCCGAGAGGGACAAACGGTAGAAAATTGATGTTTTAAAATAATAGGTAATATAAATGTCTTCTGCAAAAGACCACTCTAATATTTTTAAATCATTCTAAATATGGCTCTACAATAAAAGTTAAGTTAAAAGTTAAAATACCAATGATTGTCACACGCACACACTAGGTGTGGTGAAATTTGTCCTCTGCATTTGACGCATCCCTCACCTCACCCCATGGGAGGTAAGGGGAGCAGTGAGCAGCAGCAGTGGCTGCGACCGGTAATCATTTTGGTGATTTAACCCCCAATTCCAACCATTGATGCTGAGTGCCAAGCAGAGAGGGGTATGACTAGGCCGAGGTTTGAACTCACAACCTACCGATCTCAGGGCATACACTCTAACCACTAGGCCACTGAGTAGGCATATAGCGGTTGATAAAAATACATATATATAAAAAAATAAATAAATGAAAAAAAAAAAAAAAAAATATATATATATATATATATATATATATATATATATATATATATATATATATATATATATATATATATATATATATATAATTTTTTTACTTTATTTCTTAAAATCCTGTTGTAAAGGTTCATACTTTTAACTGTTCTTGTAAATCTTCATTAGAATTTCATTTTTAATAACTGAATATCAGGCATGTGATTTTTCCGTCTAAAGTCGGAATTCCGTCTTTTTTAATCTCGGGGGGAAAAAAATGATCTCCGGTTGTTTTGGTTTTTTTTTCCGACCCTAAATCAAGATTCGAGACGTAGTTTATATTACACCGTAGTTGATTGGTCGATATGTTCCTTGTGACCAATCAGGACATCTGTTATGAATGATGACGTTAATAACGTCATCATACCGCCATTTTCCATATGTAAACGATGTCAGTTCTCGAGAGAAAGGACGCTTTACGAGTAAAATAAATTGATAAACATGTCAAAAATAAGTTTCGATGGGACTGGATGGAAAGGGAAATCACTGATACTGTTGGGAAGAAGGAAGTTACGACTTTGTTTGGTGATTTTATTCGGAAAACCGATCGTCCCGGAAAGGTTTTGTGGTGTCAATAATATTGACTATGGATCACGAGGTTTCAAGGCTTTGGAAGTACATGCGAAACGCCAAAAACATATGAAACAACTTGAAGCAAGGAAAACAAACTTTTCACTAGCTGGTACTGTTGGATGTCAACCGAAAGTGAGCAAACCTTACGGACTTCATCCTTTGTTTACATCGAGAGGAAAGATCCACCCAAACAACCCACTTCAGTTGTTCAGGGTTGTTAATAATGAGGTAAGCTAAAAAATATTTGCTTGCGAAATACGCATGTTTGTTTTAAATATTAACCAATTATTGCTTTGTGAAATATAAATGGGTTTTTCTAAAAATAAAAAGCCACGTGAAAATATATTATGAAATTACAGAAATTCAAAGAGTCGCATTATTGAATCCAGTTAACAATTTATTTGAAATAAATTTGCATATAATACTATTTTGTAATATTAAGTTCTTATGTAGTCTCTTGAAACTATTGTCAGTGGTGTAACAATCTTGAAGGTAAATATTTTCACACTTGCAATATGTCAGTGTCCTCACATTATTATTATTTCCTATATTCAAATATGAGTAAACAATACTAAACACGTTTAATTATTGTCATATATGTATATCCTATTTTGGCGAAAAGAATGAAATGTTTACATTTGGTATTTTGTTAAATAAATTTGCAAGGAAAGCTCATGTTAGGGCTGGGCTCTCAGAGAAAGCTAATGTGTGAAGTGAACTGAAGTAATGTGGTAATACTGTAAATAAACTGTAGATAATAACACTGATCAATGTGACACCTGTGGATGTAAAATGAACACAAGATGTAAATATTAGTGACTAAATACTGTTGGGACTGAACCATATACAGTGATTCATTAGGATAATTGGGTTATGTATGTTCTATTAATGATGTTTCCATGTCTTTAAACACTAAAATATTTTCTTCAAATGGTGCTGTCTTTGTTAATTTTAGCATGTTAAATTGGTGAAAAACCAGGAGCTTCGGGGGGCGTTGCCCCCCTTGTCCCCCCACCAGCCCACCAGGGCACTGGTGGGGGGACCTGGCTGGCCTTCATCCCCCAGACCCCCGGAAATGTTTTCAGTCTTTTTCATTGTGGTCAAATCACATGCCTGGAATATATTACCCTATTTTGGAATAGTTGCAATTAAGGCAAACAATTAACCACAACAGCAGTAGTCTCAGCACTCTGTTTATTTATTATACTGGTAAAAAAAATGTTTTCAGATGATCAGTCAAACCTACTCGTTGTTATATCAATTTCTTTTTGCTCTGTTGTCCTGTAAATTGTCTTGAGATTTCCTCCTTGATTGTCTAAAGACAAGCTCACATTAACAGTGGTTTAAACATATAAATGTTAAAAATTTTCAGTGAAATAAAATGTACATAGCGTCTACAAACAACTAATATAATTTAAAATGTAAACATAGTTCAAAAAGATCAACAATTAGAGTCACACCTTTAGTAAGACATATAATAAGACATGAATCAAGCTCTTGGTATAAAAATTCAAAGGAAAAGATGTAAGGCGTTTACTTTCTTAACGTTGAAAAAAGGAAACAAAGTAAACAAAGCTGTTTGCAATGGCCGAATATGAGTCTCTCTAGGGCAAAAAGGTGCGCAGGGCACAGAGGTCGCTCGATATTCTAATAGTCGATGTCTCGTATTTAAACTCATATTTATAAGACTACTGTGACCCCAGCTTTACATGTCTGGCTTTAGATGTTTTAAGTGAATAAATAAAGCATAACTTACATTTTAAAGTCGCTCGTTTCGTTTCATGCAGGCAGCGCCGCAATATTGAAAATAGTTTTTTAGAGCAATTTCATTGGAGACTAAGCAGCCAATCTGAGCATACATTTGTCCAGTTTTTTGATTGGTTGCCTTTTTAACACACCTAACAGTGTGTGTCTAAACTTGCGCAAGCACAGAGCAGAAATCTGAGCGAGTGTAGAAAAAATAATAATGCGCAGAATGATGAGATGGAAAGAGTGGAAGAAAGGAGGCACGAGAGTGCACATATGTCTGACTGCAGACAGCAACAATTATTAAGTGTTAATATGGATAATAGCAAACACTTTTATTGTGCACACAATACATTTATATTGGCTCTTTTTTTTTGGAGTTTGATTTATTTTCACAACTTAATGTTTTAGCTTGCAAAACACATGTTTCTGTCCTCAAAATCTGCCTTTGCGACCTCAACATTGAGACAGAAGTATAGCGCCATAGTTTTCCTCCAATCACATTTTTACTCAGTCTTTATATAGTACAAGTGGAACTTGAAAATTAGAATATTGTGTAAAAGTCCATTCATATCAGCAATTCAACTTCAACTGTGAAACTAATATGTGATATAAACTCATTGCATGCAAAGTGAGTTTTGTCAATAGTTTGTTTTTTTAATGAAAACCCACGTTGTAAGCAATAAACGTCAACATTATATAACAAGAAGGCTTGAAATATCTTCATGTTATGAGCTTATGTCATATATTAGTAACCTTGTAAATCGAAACAAACCTTTGCACAATTATTTGTTTTAGTTTTACCAATATATTTTCTAGGGACGTTTGTTAAAAGTTTTTAAAGTGTAACTAAATTTTACATTGTTGTGTAATTTCCTCATATGTTTTATTTTGTTAATTTCTACTAAATAATATTTATTTATTAGTATTAGTATTTTTTCTAAGTGTTTTTTGATATGCTGTATGCCTTTTAAGACCTCACTGTTGGCATTGTAAGGACATGTTAGCTGTAAACTAAACAAAATTGATCCTAACCCTCCTTTTGTTCTCTTTTTTTCCACATAAGAATCGATAAGAGAATCCATAAAGAACCAAATTGTTTAGCGTTACCGAAAATGGAATTGGAACCGGAACAATC
This sequence comes from Entelurus aequoreus, assembly GCF_033978785.1. Taxonomy (NCBI): domain Eukaryota; kingdom Metazoa; phylum Chordata; class Actinopteri; order Syngnathiformes; family Syngnathidae; genus Entelurus; species Entelurus aequoreus. Next base: position 41,729,670 of record NC_084739.1, read on the forward strand.
TTATCAATTCCCATCCCTAACTGGGAGCTTTGACAAACATTTTGATTCTCATACAGCTAAATTATCAAACCCACTGAATAAAAAATATCTGACTTTTTGAAAACTAAGTATTTTTTGAGGGGGGAGGGGATTTACACAACATTCTTGCAGTAGTGCAGTTTTTAATTATTAGCGCTTGGTGGGCAAGGTTGAACCTAGTCTGCATTGTGGCCAGTAAAATGCTTGTTACTGATAATTTGTACCACCAGTAATGCTTCAGCAGCTTATGTACATTGGTGTATGTATGGGTGGTGTGCATGTTGTAGACAATAGTCTTTTTATAGTGCACTGCTCCAGTGCATGTCCTCTTAACTGTCAGCATTTGAAAGGGTTTTCCTGTTCATAACTTGTACTGACATTGTTACAAATTCAACTCACTTTTACACCTGTAGGCTTCCTGTACATTATAATTGGTGTCCAATTTTTGTACAGAAGGGACCACACTTGGTGAGAAGATGAAGATGAAGTGGGAAACTCAGGGCCAACATTTTAACCCTCTGTTAGCAGGCTTTGTGGGCATCAAACAAACTCCCAGGTGTGACCTTCAAGCAGCAATGAAATTAAATGCAACATGTGGCAATGTAGAAGCCTAATCCTACCTTCCCACCCCATGTTTATAAGTTTGAGTGAGATGGAGAAGATACTGTGCAACTGCAGCGGATTCTTGTACCTTGGAACGGAACGCTTCTGGGCTCACATGCCACCTGCCAAACTAGCGGCCCTCAATCTGTCAGGTACATTTTACTCACACACACTGCACCTTAAAGGCCTCCTGAAATGAGATTTTCTTATTCAAACGGGGATAGCAGATCCATTCTATGTGTCATACTTGATCATTTTGCGATATTGCCATATTTTTGCTGAAAGGATTTAGCATCGACGATGAAGTTCGCAACTTTTGGTCGCTGATAAAAAAGCCTTGCCTGTACCGGAAGTAGCGTGACGTCACCGGTTGTGGAGCTCCTCACATCTGCACATTGTTTACAATCATGGCCACAAGCAGCGAGAGCGATTCGGACCGAGAAAGCAACGATTTCCCCATTAATTTGAGCGAGGATGAAAGATTTGTGGATGAGGAAAGTGAGAGTGAAGGATTAGAGGGCAGTGGAAGCGATTCAGATAGGGAAGATGCTGTGAGAGGCGGGTGGGACCTGATATTCAGCTGGGAATGACTAAAACAGTAAATAAACACAAGACATATATACAGGTATACTCTATTAGGCACAACACAACCAGGCTTATATTTAATATGCCACAAATTAATCCCGCATAACAAACACCTCCCTCCTCCCCCCTCCCGTCCATACAACCCACCAATACAAATCAAACACCTGCACAACACACTCAATCCCACAGCCCAAAGTACCGTTCACTTCCGCAAAGTTCATACAGCACATATATTTCCCCAAAGTTACGTACGTGACATGCACATAGCGGCACGCACGTACGGGCAAGCGATCAAATGTTTGGAAGCCGCAGCTGCGTACTCACGGTACCGCGTATCCAACTCAAAGTCCTCCTGGTAAGAGTCTCTGTTGTCCCATCTCCACAAGCATGCGTATCCAACTCAAAGTCCTCCTGGTAAGAGTTTCTGTTGTCCCAGTTCTCCACAGGCCAATGGTAAAGCTTGACTGTCATCGTTCGGGAATGTAAACAATGAAACACCGGCTACGATGTAGCCGCTACGTGTTTGTGTTGTGAGATGTCCAGAATACTGTGGAATTTTGCGATGAAAACAGACGACTTAATAGCTGGCCATAATGGTGTCCCAAAATGTCCGCAACAATCCGTGATGTCACTCGCAAACGTTTTCAGCAGGATATTTCGCGGGAAATTTAAAATTGCACTTTACTAATCTAACCCGGCCGTATTGGCATGTGTTGTAATGTTAATATTTCATCATTGATATATAAAGTATCAGACTGCGTGGTCGGTAGTAGTGGGTTTCAATAGGCCTTTAAAGACTGGTATATACTCTGGCGTCAGGTATTTAGCTTGCGTCCTCTCCGACAGTGTCTTGGTTCGTTTATAGCTCGCAGACGCATGACTTTCAGTTATCTTACAAAACCCAAAGGGGTAGTGTTTTCTGTGTGAGCAACAGTGTTGGGTTAATTACTGAAAACCAGTAACTAGTTACAGTTACTAGTTACTTTATTTCAAAAGTAACTCAGTTACTAACTCAGTTACTTACACCAAAAAGTAATGTGTTACTGTGAAAAGTAACTATTTAGTTACTTATATGAATTTTTATTTTTTTAAGGCCCCATTTAATGCCCTTTTAGCCTTCATTTCAGTACTGTTATTGCACTGGAGAATAATACAATATGTTGATCAACTTGACATGCATTTGCATCACTGAACTCTGCTAAGCAATGTGGTCTACATACAACACACAAAGACAAAGATATGTTTCAAAGGGCCGATTTGTTTCAGGCCAGAACAAATTGACAAAACTATTTTAAATAGCTGCAACATAACATACATAAGTAACAAACAGCATAATAACAACATCGCTGTAAACCAAGGAAGGCACACACTACATACACAAAGCCTGTCATGTCTGTTGATCATGTTTTTGTTTGGCCATGTGCTGTTTGTTTTTTGGACTCTTTTTTAGTTCCTGGTTTCACTTCCTTGTTTTGTTTGGTTTCCACGGTCACCCATTAGTTTTCACCTGTCATGTCACGCACCTGTTTTGAGTCACGCACCTGTTGTTAATCATGTCTGTGTTATTTAAGTCTTTCTTTCTGTTCACTCGTTCTGCGTTCATTGTCTGTGTCACACCGGTTCATGTCTCTTGCTGACCAAGTAAGTCATAGTCCATGTCATAGCTTCTGCTAACTAGCAGCTTCTTTTGTGTTTTAGGCACGCTTGCCTTTTTGTTGTATTTTTGTGTTTGTGGTAGTGAGTGATTTTGTTAAATAAATCCAAGCCTACCTTCACGCTGTCGTCCGAAGCCGTCTTTTGCGTTGGAAGAACAACCCCGCAGCGAGCTGCGACCCCCCCACGTGACAAAGCCTAACCAGGCATTTTTTTTTATCTCAAGGAATTTTGAAATAAAATCATGTCTGAAGACCAGAACACTACACATTTCCCCAGTTGTATTTTAGAGATAAGGAAAGATTGGCCTGGCCCACTAGCATCCCTCTTTATGTTTGTGAACTTTATAGTCTATACATTTAGAGTGATGTGATGATCAAACACTCTAGAAGTCCAGAATGAAAGAGCAACAGTATATAAGAGAATTGACAGAGTGTGTGTACCTTCAGTGCGCAGTGCCTCGTTAAAATCCAGCCGCTGTTGCTTAGCAGGTGAAGTGTGTCTCTCTTTACTAGCTTTGCCGAAGCATGTTGCTTTTGTAGCTGTTTCAGCAGATTTTAATTGCTGTTTTGGGCAGTAGATAGGATCTTTGATCCAAGACACAACTTAGATTGAACTAAAATGTTCTTTTCTTTGTGGTCGACAAAAGAAAAGTATTGAGAATATCTCTATGTTAAGAAACTCGGCTTTGGGCTTCGCCATGATGTCTTGTTAGTAAACACAGACATGCCCCCTCCCACACACATACACACAGACTCTTTCTTGTCGCCTCTTCTGCAGCGCTGCAATAAAACACACTCAGATCTTCTCAGTTTCTAGCCGATACTACATAAAAAATAACGTAAAATAACGCAGTAACGCATCATGTAGTAACAGTAACTGAGTTACTGAATATAAAAAATAACGTGTTAGATTACTATTTACCGCCGAAAGTAACGGCGTTACAGTAATGCGTTACTTTGTAACGTGTTACTCCCAACACTAGTGAGCAACTATAACTCTAGTTGACTATCTTCATGAGAGAGAGAGTGGTTGTAAACTTGCAAACAATGGCGTCTGAAACGACATTCACTTTAATGTTGGAGCTGCAACCAATCCCTTTAAAGCAATAGTCACTTTTAGTATTCACATTTCTTAATTCGCGAAGAAGAGAAGACATTCGCAAAGGTGGGCTGTGGCTGTGCAAATCCTAAACAAGTTGCGACAGAGGACAGCGAATTTGCAACGCTATCCTGCCGTTCAAGACATGGTATAAAAGAGAGTAATGTAATTGAAAATAAACAAAACTGTTAAATAACTATTGTAACGGCCTGCTGGTGTTAATGTTTATGCATGTGTTATCAATGTTTAGAGCTCACATTTGTGAATATGTCATATCATTGGTATCTTTAATCTTTAATCTTTAATACCTGAAATATGATTGACAGAATTAAGAAGCGTTGTGTGTGTGTTAAAGAAAAATATGTGTGTTCACGAGAAAATATATGCGTCGGAATTTAACCTGTTGTTATCACAAGTTTGGTAATAAAAGTTAAAGAGTTTTGTACTTTGTGTTACTTTATTTGGACACAACAACACATATGCTAAAAAATTACACTTTCAGTAGTAATTTTGATAGCACATCAATATATTAAGTAAACAATATCAGTTTTTGCATGCAAATTTTAAATCATTGATGCTTTATTTCATAAGTTACTTTGTGCATTTCAAACACAACGTCTGCTCTCCTGTGCTCAGGGACCCTCCTCGGCAAAAGCTGACCAATCACAGCTCTGCGGTCTGCGTCGCCGCTGACACAAACTAGTATTTTTGAAAGTAGCTTTTCAGGGTTTACGTGAGGATACGCAGTGGAGGAGCAAGACTGTGTTGCTTACCCATGTTTTGTGACGCAATAGTATAAACCAGGCTTAAGGGATTTATTATTAGTGTACTTGGCCATAGCAAAGATCGAGCAACAGAAAAGTCAAAACCAATGACCATGGAGTCCAATAATTAGCGATTGGAGTACTGTGTAAATGGATTGTACCTTGAAGAACTGTAATTTACTATATTTATCTACACAGGGGTTAGTGCATGTGCCTCACAATACGAAGGTCTTGAGTAGTCCTGAGTTCAATCCCAGGCTCGGGATGTTTCTGTGTGGAGTTTGCATGTTCTCCCCGTGACTGCGTGGGTTCCCTCCGGGTACTCCGGCTTACTCCCACCTCCAAAGACATGCACCTGGGGATAGGTTGATTGGCAACACTAAATTGGCTCTATTGTGTGAATGTGAGTCTGAATGTTGTCTGTCTATCTGTGTTGGCCCTGTGATGAGGTGGCGACTTGTCCAGGGTGTACCCCGCCTTCCGCCCGAATGCAGCTGAGATAGGCTCCAGCACCCTCCGCAACTCCGAAACTGTTGTGTTTTGATATTGTTGACGTCAAAGTCTCACAAAGAACAGATGTGTTATGGTGGGACAGGAGTCAAAAATTAAGTGCATCAACAGCTATTTAATCTCTTCATAAAATGTACCTCTTAGGACGTGGCGTCCACATTTGTGGACATCACATTTTTGATTGTGTAGACCACAGTACAACATTTTGTTCACTTATGAGGACATCATACTGCCAATTAGTGGTGAAAGGAAGAGTATACCACATCCTATGTTGGATTCAAGATCGCTGTAAACATTTCTAAACATTCAGATGGCAGCTTTCAACTTTTTTAGTTGTTCTACTCTTTGGGTTCGAAATAGCCAATATAAATTAAAAATGCATGTCATACAAGAGTTTGGGTGTTAGGAGGCTATACATGAAAGTGAAAGTTGACCTGAAAGTACAAACACCGTTTCCATATGAGTTGGGAAATTGTGTTAGATATGAATATAAACAGAATACAATGATTTGCAAATCATTTTCAACCCATATTCAGTTGAATATGCTACAAAGACAACATATTTGATGTTCAAACTGATAAACATTTTTTTTTTTTTGCAAATAATCATTAACTTTAGAATTTGATGCCAGCAACACGTGACAAAGAAGTTGGGAAAGGTGGCAATGAATACTGATAAAGTTGAGGAATGCTCATCATACACTTATTTGGAACATCCCACAGGCAAATTGGGAACAAGTGGGTGCCATGCTTGGGTATAAAAGTAGATTCCATGAAATGCTCAGTCATTCACAAACAAGGATGGGGCGAGGGTCACCACTTCGTCAACAAATGCGTGAGCAAATTGTTGAACAGTTTAAGAAAAATCTTTCTCAACCAGCTATTGCAAGGAATTTAGAGATTTCACCATCTATGGTCCGTAATATCATCAAAGGGTTCAGAGAATCTGGAGAAATCACTGCACGTAAGTAGCTAAGCCCGTGACCTTCAATCCCTCAGGCTGTACTGCATCAACAAGCGACATCAGTGTGTAAAGGATATCACCACATGGGCTCAGGAATACTTCAGAAACCCACTGTCAGTAACTACAGTTGGTCGTTACATCTGTAAGTGCAAGTTAAAACTCTCCTATGCAAGGCAAAACTCGTTTATCAACAACACCCAGAAACGTCGTCGGCTTCGCTGGGCCTGAGCTCATCTAAGATGGACTGATACAAAGTGGAAAAGTGTTCTGTGGTCTGACGAGTCCCCATTTCAAATTGTTTTTGGAAACTGTGGATGTCGTGTCCTCTGGACCAAAGAGGAAAAGAACCATCCGGATTGTTATAGGCGCAAAGTGTAAAAGCCAGCATCTGTGATGGTATGGGGGTGTATTAGTGCCCAAGACATGGGTAACTTACACATCTGTGAAGGCGCCATTAATGCTGAAAGGTACATACAGGTTTTGGAGCAACATATGTTGCCATCCAAGCAACGTTACCATGGACGCCCCTGCTTATTTCAGCAAGACAATGCCAAGCCACGTGTTACATCAGCGTGGCTTCATAGTAAAAGAGTGTGGGTACTAGACTGGCCTGCCTGTAGTCCAGACCTGTCTCCCATTGAAAATGTGTGGCGCATTATGAAGCCTAAAATACCACAACGGAGACCCCCGGATTGTTGAACAACTTAAGCTGTACATCAAGCAAGAATGGGAAATAATTCCACCTGAGAAGCTTAAAAAATGTGTCTCCTCAGTTCCCAAACGTTTACTGAGTGTTGTTAAAAGGAAAGGCCATGAAACACTGTGGTGAACATGCCCTTTCCCAACTACTTTGGCACGTGTTGCAGCCATGAAATTCTAAGTTAATTATTATTTGCAAAAAAAAAAAAGTTTATAAGTTTGAACATCAAATATCTTGTCTTTGTAGTGCATTCAATTGAATATGGGTTGAAAAGGATTTGCAAATCATTGTATTCCGTTTATATTTACATCAAACACAATTTCCCAACTCATATGGAAACAGGGTTTGTACACAGTACACTACACTGGAAGTTACTCTTGAGCCGGAAAAGGAAGTCCCTTTTGGGGAATTCCTTTTCTCAATCGCCACAGCATATTAATAGAAAATGTCATGATCCTACATGACAGTTTTGGCTATGTTTGTTATTTTCCTTTGTTTAAGAATAATTTCTTGTCCTGGTTCTCTTGTTTTGTCATTACTTCTTTTTTTGGTCTCTGTTTTGAAGCACCTTTACTTTATGTTCCTTTGCCTGGCAGGACACCTGCTCTTCCATTGTTAATTAGTTATATTACATGCCACCTTGTTACACCTCCTTCAGTGCTGGTTAATTATTTAGTGTATACCATAATGAGCTATTGTGTTCTTAAATCCTGCTAGACTTTTGTCATTCTTCTTTCTGCCTGGTTCCTAATTAAAAGACCTGCCTGTACGACGCTTGCCTTTTCTGCGTCTTGGGATCATGACAACAGCGGACATGCGGCATTGTCACAAAAACATTTGACAAATAATGAACTGTAATACATATAAGACAAAAGTAAAGGTCATTTAACACTTAATTTACGCCCCAAAAATGTAGAAGATGCACAAAAAAAGGCTGTACCTTACAGTGATATAGTCAAGCTGCAATATTTGAAGCGCAATGTGGCGAGGGCTGACTATATGACATCAATAACATAAAAGGAGTAACATGTACACATTAACGTAGATACATGTTGGTTTTATTAACATGAACATGATAGTAAAGGTGTTTAATAAACACATTAAATGCAAATATGTCTTGAGTCTCTTTGCTCAAGATAGATTAATAATGAATGGTATATAATCCTTATAAAAATTAATATACGTCAATCCTGTGATTAACAATATGTGTAGACAGTGATAATGATGATTTTGCTCTCTTCAGAATGTCACATGGCTGTTCTCTTTGACCTGGTCCAGAGCACTACCAACACCCAACACTTCTCACAATTTGACATGCACAAGAGGTAAAATTATCTTTTCTACATATTAGTAAAATACATTCATTTTCCTATTGTGATTGACAACCTATCTCAAAAACCCTTTTTTGGTGTGACTGGTCTTGTTTAGTTGTAATATTGGCCTCATGCGCCCTCTTTTCCTCTTAAACTTAACCTTGCTCATTTCCTCCTCCAGGGCAGGATGGCGCACTTTGGAGAAGCCATTGGAGGTCGCTATGTTGATGAGCTTAAATGGTGTCAGTTGTATTGTCCTCAACCAGTGGCATAGCAGCCTTCAACAAAACTCCCAATACATGACTAACTTTTTGGATAGTACGTATTTAACTCACATCTAACTGTTTTCATCAAATGGGAACAACACTTTTTTTTAAAATATTGTCTATCGTATCATTATGAAAGTACGGAGCCCCTAAAGGGACATGGGAATTTTTTTTTTTTTAGACACAGAAGAGGAAAACTGTCCTTTCCCGGGCATTATAAAGTCTTAAATAATGTCAAACACGTAGCGTTACAATAACCAGGAAGATTAAGTGTTTGTCTCACACCTACTAATCAAGCATTCACATTTTGCCACAACACACATGGGGGAAAGTCCTAATTGGAAATACAGCCATATTAACTCCTAAACTGCCATTTTAACACACACCAAAAAGTTTCTCGTGGCCACGAGAAACTTTTTATAAAAAAAATAAAATAAAAAATAAAATAATATATATTTTTTTTTTTATAAAAAGTTTCTCGTGGCCACGAGAAAGTTTCTCGTGGCCACGAGATACTTTCTCGTGGCCACGAGAAACTTTTAGTAAAAAAAAAAAAAAAAAAAAAATTTTTGTTTTTTTTTGTTTTTTTTAATAAAAAGTTTCTCGTGGCCACGAGATACATGTCTAAAAAAAAAAAAAATCCCATGTCCCTTTAGGGGCTCCGTATGAAAGACATGATGACGGATATATATATATTTTTTGTTAATGCATTGTAAATAGAAAATTAATGCGATCTAAAGTCTGCTTACAATGGAGCCTATATGAGTTGTTCTATTCTGCCTTAAAAGCACTCTAAAATACATCCAAACTCCTCCATCAAGGTTTTGTATACACATTGTAAGTATATATGTCAATCAATCAATCAATCAATCAATGTTTATTTATATAGCCAATGTCATGTAGTAATGGGCATTTATAATAACATTTAATAGTTACCTATTTTGCTCATTTTAAGCATAAGCATAAGTTCAAAAATCCATCACGACGTTCACTTTTTTTTCCAACTACATCACTGATTTCTACTCACTGCAGACTTTATGAGAGCCAACAAACATAATAAAACATCACTTACTGTACAATGTCTGCTGTCTTTAAGGTGGTGTATGCTAAGGTGTTCATATATTCCCATTTAGATAAAGAATTACTCATAATCCTCGCAAAAAAAGGTGGGGGGATGGAACCAAGCATCTTTCTGTGTCGTTCTCGCCATTTCTGGGTCTAGAGTGGCTGTCAAAGTGTACCAACTTGTCGGAATACGTCTTTGCTCTTCCACTATCAATGTGAGAGGCATGATTTATGATCTGCAATAAAGTTTGACGAGCAAGGAAATAAAAAGGCAGCTCATGAGTTGGTCATGTCAACATTGGCACATATTAGCTCGAGATCACGGAGCCACTATAAATTATTTGTCTGTGTCAGCGCTTATAATAACAATATCATTAATACTTGGTTAATATTGTAGTCACGAAATGTAAATGGAATATTGTTGGCGCTTTTTGGATGTTTTTTTATTAGATTTTATGGGTGGAATAGAGGACCACCCATTGGCTCCGCTGTAAGCGTACTTTTATTTATGTTTATTTACGCGTTAGAATACATTAAAATATAAAATAAAATACATCCATCTTAAAGTCTTTCATAATGATTGGGAACGATAGGCAAAAATTCCCCAAAAAGTGTTTCCCTTTAATGCGAAATTATTATTTTTTCCCGCTGTTTGCACTGTTGGGTTCTCATAACTTTGGGAATTATATATGAATTATAATTAATCTGTATTGTTACAGATTTTCTGAGCCTCAAACAGACCTCTGGGCAGATTGTCCATTCCTTGAGACGAGACACTCACTCCGGAGAGATATCATGTGACCAAAAGGCCATAGGATTAAATGGTAAAGTACATTATGTTCTCTACATCACAAAAATTAGCATTTCTGTGACCTTTGTTTCCCATATAAACAACATATTTCTAACATTTCAGTTTCTCTGAAAGGACAATATTACTTATATTATATCAAAATATGTGAAATACAGAATTAGCTGTGTCAAAAGCCTAATTGATCAGAACACATTTTCATTTCATTTTAGATCACTCTGATGTCGGTGACTTGAAAGAAGAGTTTCAGCACAAACCCAATCTGACACCATCAGCTTTCAACTGCGTTCTTTATGGACTCCCCGTTGTAACCGGCACATAAAAATAGCAAGCAATTTCTTCGATGCACAGTCAGCTGGCTTGCATTTCCCCAGTTAAAATAAATAAATATTACTACTAATAAACCTACTAATTATGAGTTTAACTAAAATGGTATTTTAAAATGTTTTTGATGGGAATAATCTTTACTAATGTGGTTTTGTATGTACATTATGTGATTATATGTGCACTTGTATAACTATAAGGTGCCGAATGTAAAAGTTCATTCACACTTTTCTAGCAGATATATTTATCACATTTAGCTCACTTTTCTCACATTTTACTCACTTTTCTCACTCCTACATCATTCTTACTGCAGAAGAAGGAAACATGGCAGATGCTTAATGACAAATAATGCCAATAAAGTTGCATATTTTTGTTGCATAAAGACAATTAAATGCAGACAGTGCACTTCCATGTTTGACAATTAATGCAATTGATTCTTACACCGAGGCATGCAGTCTGCATGAATACACCTATTTCTATTTGAATGTGCCGTTCATCATTTTGCTGCGCTTACCCCATGATTGTGTCACATATGGTCATTACATTGCTTTAAACTACGCGATCACAGTCATATAATATTGCTGCTGCAGGGAGCTGACACGCTCGCTTTGGATCAGTTCTAAAGAAAATGTCTTAAGTGTGATCTAAATTGTAAAAACGTGATTATAGTGGAGGAGTTCAAGTACCTAGAGGTCTTGTTCACGAGTGAGGGAAGATTGCATCGTGAGATCCACAGGCAGATCGGAGCGTTGTCTGCAGTGATGCGAACCGTGTATCGATCCGTCGTGGTGAAGAAAAAGCTAAGAGCCGGAAGGGAAAGCTCTCAATTTACCGGTGGATTTACATCCCTATCCTCACCTATGGTCTTGAGCTTTGGGTTATGACGGAAAGAACACAGGAACATTTTTCAAAACCTTTTATTTAAAAAGCACTTAATCTGTAACTTACATACAGTTTTACTGTATGTAAGTAAAGTCCCATCAGGGTGTATTTTGAAGCAAAGTTAGTCAGCGAGTACATCAGTCGGCATCTTCCCTCTCATCTTTGCCCTGATGTATTCATTGACCTGGTCACTGATCGTATAGAAACCCTTCCTGCCTTTTAACATAGCCATCTGTGGTTAAGGTAAAGGTGCATGCACTGTCAAAATAATTTGTGATCTACACACATAATCTCAAATGGGTTATTGTTTGCGATTCACCGCATGCGTCAATGCGTTAACTTTGACTGTCCTATTTAAAAGTACAAATTGTATTGTTTATACAAAATGAACCAGTGCAACAGTAACAGGTAGAGAAGGTTTAAAACATGCTTATCGCCTCCAGGCTCTTAAGCACTGGGTTGACATTAATATTGTTTGTATTAGCCCGTTATATCCAGAGGAGGTAGAGACTGTAGCAAGACTGCTCATAATTTGACCTTTATATGCACTTCATTTATGGATGTAGGTCAGTACGAGTGTGTTTTTGGAACAGGAGGGCTCGTTAGAAAAGAGACAAAACAAAAATGTGTTAAAATGATAATATAATATTAATCCAACAATCTGTGTGACTACAATGAAATAACAATTGCTTTTTAAAGCTCTGAATAACTCATAATGCATCTCAACATTGGAGATAGATTGATAAACCCCTTACTTTACACTGTAAAATACTGTATATGGCCATTAGTCCAGAAATGCAAACAAAGGCCCAACCAAGACCCTATTTACCAGGGATAAGGATACCTTCTAAAGTTGAGCTGAGTTGAGTTGAGTTTGAGTTTATTTCGAAAATGCATGCACACAACATGATACATCACAATTTCCAGTTTCTCTATTCAACATGTTCGAAAAGGAGTAGGAAAAAGCATAGTTTATATAATCATACCCCATTTCCTTTACATAGCAGTTGCTAAAACTTTTGTTCACTTCCTCTTGTCTATTTATTCACAATATACTCCATAAGTAATAACAATAAAAAAACATAAAAAAATAATTGGTGAAGTAAGTTATTGTCACGGCGCGGTTTCGAACCCACAATTCTCCTGCAGAAAGTTCCTCCAGCACTCAGGCTGGCAGTATACCAGGACACACCCCTGCACGCGCCGGGCGCTTAACGCCCACACAACGACGCAGCTGCAGACTATCGGCAATCTGCGCACCTGGGAATAATCAGAGCGGCAGCATAAAGACCAGTGGACCCTTGGAGCCTACGCCGGAACGTCGTTAACTCCTTGCAGTAAGCATTGGCTTCCCTCCTGTTGTCCTCGCTATCTCTCTTCTCGTCCTCCTTGTTCCCTCGTCTCATGTTCCTTGTTCCTCCCGCAGTACCCGTCTTGCTCCGTGTGCTCGAGCACTGTGCCTCAACCTCCCTCCGGATTTTGGACTGCCTCCCTCGATCCTCGACCCTTGCTTGGACACAGACTTTGTCGCTTCTCTCCTGCCCTCGACCACCTGCCTGCTTACGGACCCCCTTTTTGTCTCGCCCTTTTGGACTGCTGAAGGATTCATCCAACACACACTTACAACATCGTCTGGTAATATTCACATGGTTAAAATCACACATAGTCCTGCAACAAACACATAGAGTAGCATACACCACCCACACACTCATCAAAGGTTACAATAAACCCGGTAACCTGAGCTTCCTCGTGGTGTCGTCTCCTTCCACCCCTCACGTACATGACAGTTATATTTCATATAGTGACATGAGTAAGATTATCTTGAAAATGAATGGATGGAGGAGATAAATTCAGAATGTTTGTCATGGTTCTTCTTCTTTGTACTTTGTAAACACTTTAAGTTTGAAGAGTTTCTTGAAGTGGATCATATTAGTACATTGTTTGATTTATTTGCTTAATCCATTCCATAATTTAATTCCACATACTGATATACTAAAGGTTTTAAGTGTTGCGTGTTACGTGTGCACAAATGTTTTAATTACAATTTTTCTTTAAGATTATATTTCTCCTCTTTTGCTGAGAAGAATTGTTGTATATTTTTTGGCAACAGATTGTAGTGTGCTTTGTGTATAATTTTAACTGTTTGCAAATTCACCATGTCGTGGAATTTCAGTATTTGTGATTCAATAAATAAAGGGTTTGTATGTTCTCTATATCCAACATCATGTATTATTGTAACTGATCTTTTTTGTAACACAGTTGGTGAATGAAGTGTACTTTTGTAATTGTTTCCCCATATTTCTACACATTAACTCAGATATGGTAACACTAGCGAGCAGTAGAGAATATGGCATACTTGCCAACCTTGAGACCTCCAATATCGGGAGGGGGGGGGGGTTAAGAGAAGAGTATATTTACAGCTAGAATTCACCAACTCAAGTATTTCAATATTTATATAAATACTTGACTTTCAGTGAATTCTAGCTATATATATATATATATATATATATATATATATATATATATATATATATATATATATATATATATATATATATATATATATATATATATATATATATATATATATATTTTATTATATGTATAAATAAAATAAAAATACTTGAATTTTAGTGTTCATTTATTTACACATATACACACACACACACACAACACTCATCTACTCATTGTTGTACTTGAAAGTACAATGCTTTGTTAAGGGTTGAATTGTCCATCCTCTTTCTATTCTCTGTCACTATTTTTCTAACCATGCTGAACACCCTCTCTGATGATGCATTGCTGTGTGGCACGCACAAAAGTGCTTTCATCAAATGCACGAGAGTGTGGAATCTTCCATCTCTCCCTAGCATGGCCCAAAACCGGTCAATCCTTGCTTCCTGGGGAAGATCTTCCCTGGCAAGCAATTGGTACTCCAGTACTTGTACCCGGAGGCTGGTCAGGTCCAATCGCAGCTGCGGCAGACTTTTTTTATTTGGGGCGTGGCCTCCAGCTCCGGCTGAATACCGGGAGTTTGTCGGGAGAAAATCTCTGTCGGGAGGTTGTCGGGAGAGGCGCTGAATATCGGGATTCTCCCGCTAAAAACGGGAGGGTTGGCAAGTATGGAATATGGAGTGATTTTTGGTCCAATGTATGTTTGGTTTGATCAATTATTGATGTGTTTCTTGCTACTTTATGTTGTATATTTTTTTTAATATGAGATATCCAGTTCAATTTATCATCAATCATTATACCTACAAATTTGGTTTCATTTAATCTTTCAATTTCTATTCCGCACCCGGCAGAGGACAAGGCACGAGAAAAACGGGGGGCAGCCAGACCCCAAGCCAGCGAGAGACCACACCCCACACGGACAGAAAGGCGGGACGCCCCGCCCGAGGGGCCCGGAGACCCCCCGCAACCGGACGGGAAGACCGCCCCCGCCCCACCGGCAACAGGGCCCCCACGAGCCCCCCCCCCACCCCCGGAGAGCGCGGCGAGGCCAGCCCACGGCCACCCCACCCAAGCCGGCCGCCACAGGACCACCCAGCACGGGGCCACAGGAACCACCCACCCCACCCGCAGGGACCCCAACGATGGAGATGGAACAACCAGCAACCGCCCCGCCGAGTCCCCCCCCCTGAGGTAGGGGAATAAATAAATAAAATAAGTAAATACATAATAATAATAATAATAATATTAATAAAATATATTTTTTTTTAAAAAAGGAAAAAAATAAATAAATAATTAAATCTATTTATAAAAATAAAAAATAAATAAATAAATAAAAAAAGAATTAAAAGAAGATCACAGACATGCTGACACACAAGGTCGCTACCCCAACAACTGGCCGACTCGCAGCACCTCGGAATACCCTGCAGCACCAAGCCACCACAGTAGACGCAGGGACCAGACCCAGCAGGCCCCAACCAAGACAGGCACCCGGAAGGGATGGACGGCGGGACCCAGGAGCTCCAGACACGCAGTCCGGATGCAGTAGCCTGAGGCGCCGACCCCCACCCGACAGGCAGGCCCAGAACGTACCCCCAGAAATATACATACATATATATATATACATACACATAAACATACACATGTACACATACACACACATACACATACATACACATACACATATATATACATACATACATACATACATACATACACACACACACATACACATACATATACACAGTTTGTCAGCCCCGACAACCACCACGCGCGCGCGCTGCCACCAGTCACAACATCAGCCACCCCCCTGCACCAGACCCAGCAGCCACGGGCGCCCACAACACAAACAAACGGCAGCAGAAACAGCAGCCACAATACCCCCAGACAGCCAGCACCACCCAATCAAATCAAAGCGATAAAAAAAAAAACCGCGACCGGCAACCACACGCCAACAGGATCACAGATACCAGCCAGCGCCAGCCCGCCAGCAAGCCCAAACGCCAACACGCAAACAAGAGACACCAACACCCCCCCCACCAAAAGACCCCACCACCCCAACCCAAACCCGCACAAACACACCACCGCCCAAACAACCGAGACACAGTATCCAGACCAGACACGGGCGCCGCGCCGCCACCACATCAAGTCGCCAACAGAGACCCCACAGCGCAAGGTCGGGCCACACGGGCACGGACCCCACCCAACAGGAAGCGAGACCCGCGCGACGCCACACACAAATAAATAATAAGATTAAACAAAAATAACAATAATTAAAAAAATAATAATAATAATAATAAAATGAAATACAAATTAAATAAAAAATAACAAATACAAATAATTAAATAAAATAAAGTAAGTAAATAATAAAAATTATTTTTAAAAAAAATAAAATAAAAAATAAATAAATAAATATATATACAGGTATATACATATATACATACATATACATACATATACACATACATACACATACACACATATATATATATATATATATATATATATATATATATATATATATATATATATATATATATATATATATATATATATATATATATATATACATACATATACACATACATACACACACATATATACACATAAAAAATAAAAAAAATAAAAATAAAATAAAAATTATCTTCTACTGTTACCAAATAGCATTATTTTAGTTTTACTGAGATTCGAAGTCTGTTTTGGTCAAACCCGTCTATTTAATTTGTTAATTGCTTCTGTAATTATTTGTATTAGCTTGTGTGTATCCTCTCCTGAACAAAACGCTGTTGTATCATCCGCGTATAATACTAACTTTAAATCTTGTGTAACTTTACAAATGTCATTTATATAGAGATTGAACTATTGTGGTCCTAGTATTGATCCCTGAGGTACACCACAGGATATATTTACTGTTGTAGATGTGTGTTTGGCTATCTTCACGTGTTGTTTCCTGTTCGTTAAATAACTTATTATCCAGTTTAAGACCAACCCTCTGATGCCATATCGTTCTAGTTTGTTTTATTAAAATATTGTGATTAATTGTGTCAAATGCTTTAGTTAGATCCATAAACACTTTTGCCGCACATGTTTTAATATGTATTGTATTGGTAATTTATTTTGTAATTTCAATTAAAGCCATCAAAGTTGAAACATTAGCTCTGTATCCATTTTGGTTCTCTTTGAGTATTCTATTTTTATTTGTGAAACACCGTAATATGTTATTTAACAGTTTTTTCAATGATTTTCGAAAATTGTGGAAGTAAAAAAACTGGTCTATAATTTGTAAATTGGTGTTTGTCTCCAGTCTTATAAATTGGTGCAACTTTAGCTATTTTCATTTTGTTTGGGAATTTACCTGTTTGAAATGATAGGTTACTAATATACATTAATGGTCCTGAGATCTCTTCAATAACCCTTTTTATCGTTTCCATATCAATTCCATTACAATCGATTGAAGTCTTAGATTTGCATTTTTCACGATTTTAACTATTTCCTCCTGTGTCACATTACTGAGGAAAATTGAGTTGGGTTTTTTCGCTACGGTATCATAGTCCTCAATTGAAACTTGGTCTGGAATCCTTTTTTCCAATTTTGGTCCAATATTTACAAAGTAATTATTGAAGCTTTCAACTACTTTTATGTTATTATTTTTGTTTCCGTCTGAGAAGTATTGGGGCTAATTCCTCTTAGTGCCATTTTTAATAATGTTATGTTGCTGTCTAATAATTGACTGTAATATTATTTTCTACATGTTCGTAGTATGTTAGTTGGCTTGTTTTTTTTAAACATTTTGTACTTATTTTCTGCCTCTGTAGTTCTTTGTGTTATATATTTTCTATATCATGTATTCTTCTTATTACAAGCATTTTTTAATCCTTTTGTCATCCATGGTTGATTATCCTTTCTCTGCTTTCTACTGAGTTGTTTCCATGGACAATGTTTATAAAGTATTATGAACTTGTTTAAGAAATGTTCATATGCTTCATCAACCTCATTTTCATTGTACACATTGTCCCAAATTTGCTTTTGTAGCTCATTTTTGAAAGCAATCATCCTCTTCTCTGTGCAAAGTCTTTGAAATTTATTTTTGTCTTCCATGTTCTTCTTCTTGTAGTTTCCATCATATATTGTGAAAACTGGCAGATGATCACTAACGTCGGTTACAAGTAGACCACTAGTAGTGCCATCCATCCATTTTCTACCGCTTGTCCCTTTCAGGGTCGCGGGGGGGTGCTGAATAAGCGTGGCACAGTGCTTTTGGTACCAAACAAACACCCTCCAGAAACCCAATTTGCATAATTTTGTCTTTCGCGTGCAGTGGCACACAAGCGCTAAAAAATAAAAGAACAACCAGCCCATGATTGCTCTATGCAGCGCAGTTTCTAGGTCATTTGACACCCCTGGAGAGAGTGAACTATGAGACCCTAACCCTATGACCCTATTCCAATGATTCCCAACCACTCGGACACACCAAATTAAAATGTTGGGGCTTCATGTACAGAGCTTGTGTATGCACAAAAACCTGCCGTACGCCCTTTTTCATGTATCAAAACTGACGTAGACATGGAAATGTGCGCTGGCTCATGGCAACTTCAGGCGTACTGTATGAACACATTTTGTTTTAAGTAACACAAATTATGGATGTCTTTAGCCAAATAAAACGTTATTACGTCCGTTATTCTGGCGTGTCTTTAAGGGGTGGATAGATACAGGGTCCCTCGGTGCACAGATTATGCACCCCCGCTTCGTTCGTCAGGGGCTTTGCACCGGTGGCGGGCGGCACACTCTTTACAGTGGGAAGTCTTGTTAATGTTTAAAGGCCTACTGAAATGAATTGTTTTTATTTAAACGGGGATAGCAGATCTATTCTATGTGTCATACTTGATCATTTCGCGATATTGCCATATTTTTGCTGAAAGGATTTAGTATAGAACAACGACGATAAAGATTGCAACTTTTGGTATCTGATAAAAAAAAAGGCTTGCCCCTACCGGAAGTAGCGTGACGTAGTCAGTTGAACATATACGCAAAGTTCCCTATTGTTTACAATGATGGCCGCATGAAGTGAGAGAGATTCGGACCGAGAAAGCGACAATTTCCCCATTAATTTGAGCGAGGATGAAAGATTTGTGGATGAGTAAAGTGCAAATGAAGGACTAGTGGGGAGTTGAAGCTATTCAGGTAGGGAAGATGCTGTGAGAGCCGGGGGTGACCTGATATTCAGCTGGGAATGACTACAACAGTAAATAAACACAAGACATATATATACTCTATTAGCCACAACACAACCAGGCTTATATTTAATATGCCACAAATTAATCCTGCATAATAACACCTGCGTGTTTGTTATGCTAGCTCCTAGCTCCTCTGCTAGCTCCTAGCTCCATAGAACACGCCAATACAATTCAAACACATGATCAACACACACAATCACTCAGCCCAAAAGACCGTTCACCTAACCCAAGGTTCATAAAGCTTATATATTTAAAAAAAGTTACGTACATACGCAAAAAAAAGCCAAAGCTGCATACTCACAGTAGCACGTCTGCGTCTTTGTCATCCAAATCAAAGTAATCCTGGTAAGAGTCTGTGTTGTCCCAGTTCTCTACAGGCGTCTGTGTATCCAAGTCAAATGTCCTCCTGGTTAGAGTCTCTGTTATCCGAGTTCTTCCATCTTGACTGCATCTTTCGGGAATGTAAACAAAGAAGCGCCGGCTGTGTACTGTTGTGGCTGACTACGTTCGAAAAATACGTCCATTTCGCACCGACAACTTTCTTCTTTGCTTGCTCAGCTTCCTTCTTCATAATGCAATGAACATGATTGAAACAGATTCACGAACACAGATGTCCAGAATACTGTGGAATTATGAAATGAAAACAGAGCTTTTTCGTATTGGCTTCAATGTGGAAGGCATACCCGTGTTCGCCGGGCCACGTCACGCGCATACGTCATCCTCAGAGGCGTTTCGAACCGGAAGTTTAGCGGCAAATTTAAAATGTCACTTTATAAGTTAACCCGGCCGTATTGGCATGTGTTATAATGTTAAGATTTCATCATTGATATATAAACTATCAGACTGCGTGGTCGGTAGTAGTGGGTTTCAGTAGGCCTTTAACGTGTCCCCACAACTCCATAATTTGTTTGGATGTGCACACCAATGCAGCTTTGCTGTGCAACTCTTGCGGCATTTGTTGTTGGTTCATTCGCTTGGGAGCAAACGGTAAAATGAGCGGGAGTGACTAGAGAATGGAATGGCAAGGGATGCGGTTGTGTTCCAAGGTTAAAATATGTGCCTGTGTTATCCAGTGAGTAACTCTGCAGGAGGCGAGGGCACACTTAGCCTCTTTTGTGAACTTGTCACTCACTCTTACTAGCTTTCACATGAGTCCACTGTCTTATCGGTTGCCCCTAAGGTGTTTGGTTGACTGTTGGTTGTGAACATGCTTGGTTTGAAAGGCAGCTGAGCCTGTTTTTTAAATGTGAATTTCGCAGATGATCAGATCACCCTCATTCAATTGTTGCTGCCGAAATCGTGATCACGATTAAAATTGGATTAATTGTGCAACCCTACCACCAGCCACGTTGGTCTCTGTTCCTTACACGCTTCAATTTCTCCATGACCTACAGACCCGGTTCGCGCAAAATCAAGCCTGACGCCCTCTCCAGAGTGCCGCTACAGAGGAGACCGCTGCGGAGACCACCCTACCTGGGGCTCGAGTGATGAGAGAACTTCAGTGGGAGGTAGAGAGAAGGGTGTCCAACTCAGCCGCTGCTTCCAGGGTGCCCGACAAAGTCGCTGCGGGCAAGCTGTTTGTCCCGGGTGTACTGAGTGTCCTGTCATCCCGGTGTGAGGCGTACTCTGTTCATGGCTGCTCAGGAATTCTGGTGGTCTGCAATGGGTAAAGACGTCAAGGAGTTTGTCAACGCCTGCTCCGTCTGTGCCAGAAGCAAGGCTTCTCATCATCCACCAGCCAGCCTGCTTCATCCTCTACACATCACACCATGACAATGGACAATGGTCCCACATAGCCCTGGACTTTATTACAGGTCTCCCAGTCTTACCGGGTAATTATGTTATTCTAATGTGATTGACCGATTCTCCAAGATGGCACACTCCATCCCACTGTCCAAACTACTTTCATCCCTAGAGACTGCTCAATAGCTCATCAGACATGTTTTTGGATCCATGGCATCCCTCTGGACCTGGTCTTGGACAGGGGCCCCAGTTCGTTTCTCAAGTTTGGAAGGTTTTTTGCAAAGCGCTGGGTGCCTCAAGGAGCCTCCCCTCAGAATATCACCCCAGACCAATGGCTGTGCTGTGTTTTCCTGCGAACATAATTTTCCTTTGTGGCTCTCCTCACACGTATCTTTTCCAGTCCCTTTGTCCTAGTCTTCCCCTCTCCCATGGGTTGAAAATGCTCACAATTATCTCCTCTTCTTGGCCACAGGTATGTCTCCCTTTAAAACCGCCTATGGTTATCAACCTCCTTTTTGTCCCAGCCAGGAGTCAAAGGTATCCGTTCACTTCATGCTCACCAAACTCATCGGTTGTGGCAGGACCTGTGGTCGGCCTTACTACTGCTTGGAACCGTAGGCTGGCGAATTGTCACAGAATCCAGTACAAAAGGTTTGGCGTGTTCAGGAAGCTGTTCTCAGAGGTTCTTTGGACCCTTTAAAATCAACAAGATCATCAGTCCCTCAGCAGTCATACTCCAGTTACCACCGTCTATCAAGCGGCATCCGGTGGTTCACGTCTCAAACATCAAACCAGTTACGACAAGTCTGCTTTGTCCTCCGTCTGCACCTCTTCCTCCGCTGCACATGATCCATGGCCTCCCAGAGCACTCTGTGAATACCATTTTGACTCCAGAAGGTGGGGCAGGGGAGTGTGGGATCTGGTCGACCTGGAAGGTTACGGGCCGGAAGAACGTTCATGGGTTTCCCTCTCCTGTATTCTAGATCTATCTTTAATATGCAACTTCCATCCTCTCCATTCTGACAAACCAGGTAGGCCCCCAGGGGTCGCCTCATACAAAAAAGGTGCCACCTACCCACACACACCTGCTGCTAATTTGCTTCAGTTGATTGTATATGTTTTACTCACCTCCAAGGTCTTCCTCCACTCGCTTGGTGTTTTCCGGCGAACATAATTTTCCTTCGTGGCTCTCCTCACTCAATCAATCAATCAATGTTTATTTATATAGCCCTAAATCACAAGTGTCTCAAAGGGCTGTACAAGCCACAACGACATCCTCGGTACAGAGCCCACATACGGGCAAGGAAAACTCACCCCAGTGGTACGTCAATGTGAATGACTATGAGAAACCTTGGAGAGGACCACATATGTGGGTAACCCCCCCCCCCCTCTAGGGTAGACCGAAAGCAATGGATGTCGAGTGGGTCTGACATAATATTGTGAAAGTCCAACACATCAGCGAAAGTCCAGTCCATGGTGGGGCCAGCAGGAACCATCCCGAGTGGAGACGGGTCAGCAGCGTAGAGATGTCCTCATCTGATGGACAGGCTAGCGGTCCACCCCGGGTTGGGAGCAGAGTAGAAAAGAAAAGAAAAGAAACGGCAGATCAACTGGTCTAAAAAGGGAGTCTATTTAAAGGCTAGAGTATACAAATGAGTTTTAAGATGAGACTTAAATGCTTCTACTGAGGTAGCATCTCTAACTTTTACCGGGAGGGCATTCCATAGTATTGGAGCCCGAATAGAAAACGCTCTATAGCCCGCAGACTTTTTTTGGGCTCTGGGAATCACTAATAAGCCGGAGTTCTTTGAACGCAGATTTCTTGCCGGGACATATGGTACAATACAATCGTCAAGATAGGCAGGAGCTTGACCGTGTAGTATTTTATACGTAAGTAGTAAAACCTTAAAGTTGCATCTTAGGTGCACAGGAAGCCAGTGCAAGTGAGCCAGTATAGGCGTAATATGATCAAACTTTCTTGTTTTTGTCAAAAGTCTAGCAGCCGCATTTTGTACCATCTGTAATCTTTTAATGCTAGACATAGGGAGGCCCGAAAACAAAACATTACAGTAATCGAGACGAGATGTAACGAACGCATGGATAATGATCTCAGCATTGCTTGTGGACAAAATGGAACGAATAGCGATATTACGGAGATGAAAGAAGGCCGTTTTAGTAACAATCTTAATGTGTGACTCAAACGAGAGAGTTGGGTCGAAGATAATACCCAGATTCTTTACAGAGTCGCCTTGTTTAATTGTTTGGTTGTCAAATGTTAAGGTGGTATTATTAAATAGATGTCGGTGTTGAGCAGGACCGATAATCAGCATTTCCGTTTTCTTAGCGTTGAGTTGCAAAAAGTTAGCGGACATCCATTGTTTAATTTCATTAAGACACGCCTCCAGCTGACTACAATCCGGCGTGTTGGTCAGCTTTAGGGGCATGTAGAGTTGGGTGTCATCAGCATAACAGTGAAAGCTAACACCGTATTTGCGTATGATGTCACCTAGCGGCAGCATGTAAATACTAAAGAGTGCAGGGCCAAGAACCGAACCCTGGGGAACTCCGCACGTTACCTTAACATAGTCCGAGGTCACATTGTTATGGGAGACACACTGCATCCTGTCAGTAAGATAAGAGTTAAACCAAGACAAGGCTAAGTCTGTCATCCCAATACGCGTTTTGATACGCTCTAATAAAATATTATGATCAACAGTATCGAAAGCGGCGCTAAGATCAAGAAGCAGCAACATAGATGAAGCATCAGAATCCATCGTCAGCAATAGATCATTAGTCATTTTTGCGAGGGCTGTCTCCGTAGAGTGATTTGCCCTGAAACCGGACTGAAAAGGTTCACAGAGATTGTTAGACGCTAAGTGTTCATTTAGCTGCTGTGCTACAATTTTTTCGAGGATTTTCGAGATAAACGGAAGGTGGGACACCGGCCGGTAGTTTACCATGAGGTCAGGATCGAGGTTAGGTCTTTTGAGTAGAGGATGAATAACCGCTTTTTTGAATGCTAGGGGAACAGTGCCAGAAAAAAGTGATACGTTTATAATATTTAACACTGATGGACCTAATAATACAAAAAGCTCCTTGATAAGTTTCCCAGGAACTGGGTCAAGTAAACATGTTGTTTGTGTTGTCCCATTTACACATTTTGACAATTCCTCCAATGTTATTTCATCAAAGAGAGAGAAACTATTTTGGAGGGCGGTATCTGTCGTATATACAGTCGTATTTGTATTAATAGAACCCAGTTGTAGCTGAGATGTATTGTCTTTAATCTCTTTTCTAATGACTTCAATTTTCTTATTAAAGAAATTCATAAAGTCATCTGCTGTGTGGGTGGAGCTACTGGGAGGAGTCCCTTGTTGGGTTAGCGATGCTACTGTACTAAACAGAAATGTAGGATCATTTTTGTTGAGGTGGATGAGATTTGAGTAATATTTAGCTTTAGCTGAGGAAAGCATGCGTTTATAAGTTATTAAACTATCACACCATGCTTGATGGAAAACCTCAAGTTTAGTCGCACGCCATTTGCGTTCCAGCTTTCTACATGATAATTTCTGGGCTTTAGTTTCTTCTGTAAACCATGGGGTACGCCTTTTAGGGGCCCTTTTTAGCTTTAGCGGTGCTACACTATCAATGGTGTCGCGCAGGGCGTCATTAAAGTTGTTAGTGAGGTTATCAATAGAGCCCACATAATTTGGGAATGGTGCCATTACCGAAGGCAGTAGGTCAGTAAGAGTCGTCGTTGTGGCAGCATTAATTTTGCGGCTGCTATAGTAGTTATTATTATTATTATTAGTTTGTTGACAATGAGTCAGAACTTCGAATTTTATAAGGTAATGATCGGACATTACTTTAGTGTACGGGAGTATCGTAACTTTAGAGGTGGTGACACCCCTGACAAGCACCAGATCTATTGTATTACCGTTGCGGTGTGTGGGTTCATTTATTATTTGTGTAAGACCACAGCTATCAATTAAAGTCTGGATCGCCACGCATGGAGGGTCCGATGGGGTATTCATATGGATATTAAAGTCCCCCATTATGATTATATTGTCGGCGTGCGTCACTAGATCAGCAACAAACTCTGAGAATTCACTGATGAAGTCCGAATAGGGCCCAGGGGGGCGGTAGATAAAAGCCAGGTGGAGAGGCAGCGGTGTGACAAACCTCAAAGTGAGCACCTCAAACGAGTTATATTTATTATTTAGGTTAGGTGTAAGATTATAGTTTTCATTGTATATTAGTGCGACACCCCCTCCCCTTTTAAGAGGTCGGGCAACATGTGTATTGGTATAGTTAGGAGGAGATGCCTCATTTAGCGCAAAAAAATCGTCTGGTTTGAGCCAGGTCTCGGCGAGACCAACGATGTCAAGTTTGTTGTCTCTAATGACTTCATTAACTAATAACGTTTTGGAAGATAATGATCTTATGTTTAAAAAGCCCATATTATAGGTAGTGGGCTGTTTTGAGGATTGTTTGTTGAAATTATCCGAAGTAGCAATATTAATAATGTTGCGTTTATTATGCGTATTTCACTTTAAATAGTTTCGACCATATCTAGGAATTGATACGACGGGGTTATTCAGATTGTTTGCTTGATGTTGCGATAAACTGAACGCATCATAGTTAGCTACCTCAGTACAATGTATGTCTGCTTCTGACACGGTCACAAAAGAAAAAACATTATGTGAGTTGTGTTTTATTCTAAGAGAATTGCTATGTGTGCAGGGATTATCCAGCCTGACGCCGGCTAGTTCTAGTTTAAATGGCTTCTTACCCGGAGACTCCACGCTTCTTTGGTTAGCTTTTCTCTTTGTTGTTAGCCCCGCTCGGCAACCCCGCTTCTGCTTCCGCTCGCACCGCTTACGTCGTCTCCTTTGGCGGTCACCGCTAGCACTTGACTCCGCTGCTACAAAGGCCGCTCGATGTAGTCCGCGAAGTATTCCCATGCTAGCGAGGAGGTCCACCGTACATGCATCTTTCAGTCTATAACGACCCGATCCATCCACATCCAGAATTGTCTGTCGGTCGTATGTGATCACAGAGTGTTCACGCTTTGAGCCAGCCATGGAATTGACAGAAATGACGGGTGTTTTTTGCCAAATCGCTCTACACTCCCAAGAGCATTAGCGAGCCGCAGCATAGCCATAGCCATGCGCCGCCATTTCCAGTGCCTTGTCATTATTTTTCCCCACTCCTTTTAAATGTGTCTTTTGTTTCTCCTCCTGTTTTAAATGTGCGCTTTTTGTTATTAAGCATTCTTCATTCTTCTCTGCTTTGGGGTCCTACTGTGGCTTAGCTGATCGTAACAAATATAGGAAAGTTAAAAAAAAAAAAGGAACATATTAATTATGTTCCCTAGTAATTAATTACATCTATTAAAGAATAATTACGTTAGTAATTCAGTTACTTTTTTGGGAAAGTTAAAAGTAACTGTTTTTGTAAGTATTTTTCCTATCATGTGTTATGTTTTGTGTTACAGTGTTCCCTTGTCACATTGCAAATTTTAAAGTACCATTTAATATATTCACAATTTCAAACACAAATGATTTTTTTAGCCCTTAATCACAAGTGCCTCAAAGAGCTTCACAAACCATGACGAAATCCCCTCATCTGAATCCACATCCAGGCAACGGAAATGTTCAAAACTCAAACTGGGAAAAAGAAGAAACCTTAGGAAGGGACCACAGATGTGGGGACCGCCCTCCAGGTTGACAAGCCACAATGGATGCCGAGTGGGTTCAATTATTGAATTGTTAAACCAGGGGTCACCAACGCGGTGCCCGCGGGCACCAGGTCGCCCGTAAGGACCAGATGAGTCGCCCGCGGGCCTGTTCTAAAAAAAAAAAAAAAAAATTGTTTTTTTTTTTTTTTTTTTTAAATTAAATCTACATAGAAAAAACACAAGATACACTTTCAATCAGTGCATCAACCCAAACAACCTCCCCCATGCACACTCATCCACACCCACTCACACAAAAGAGGTTATTTCTTTCTGCTACCAATATTCTGGTTCCCACAACATAGACAACACATCTGCAAGGGACACAGTCCCTGAAGCACACATGATTGTATAGGCTGCTGGTCCACTAACATTTTCATTAATTACTATTTTTTATGTAATTATTTTTATATTGTTTTACTTTCTTTTTTTATCCAAGACAATGTTTTTTATTTATTTATCTTATTTTGTTTTATTTTTTAAAAAAGGGCCTTATCTTCAACAGACCTGGTTGTCAATGAAATTAGATTTGTTTAAAGGGTTTTTTAAACCAGGCCCAGTCCAGATAATGTCCAAGTCGGACTCAGCAACACACACCTTCATTCATGTACACAGTAAAAAATTAGGGAACCCAACAGATTGCATATAATTTATAAACAAAATTACATTTTCAAAATAAGCATTTATCTACAGTCCAGATTATGTCCAGGTCACTCAAATTAGGGAACACAACAACAGATATCATATAATCTATAAACATAATTATACTTTCAAAATAAGCCTTTGAGGACTTCTCATCTTTTTTTTAATGTTTTTTGGCATCATTATCATTTTCAACCATGTAACTTTTTAAAGTTAGAAAATACTGAATAAATGTTTTAAAGAAAGTAATACTAAGTGAATATCTGTTTTTGGCCTTAAAAATAAACATTTTACCGAGTACTATCATTAAATTGACTAAATCATGATTGTCAATGAACTCTCCTAAAATAACAGAAACCACGTTAAGCTTCATAAACAAACCAATCCTTAAACACATTTTTTCAACTTCCACCCAAAACAAAGACACAATATGACAATACCAAAACAAATGCAGGGTGATTCAGGCTCCTGACAACAAAATCGGCAATCATCTGACTCTGTCATATTCCATAATTTTAACATTTTCCCTGTGGGTAAGAAGTTATAAATAATTTTAATTTGAAAATAACGATTTTGCACATCGATAGTAGTTTTATAGATTAGTTTGAATATGGCATCCCATGGCAACGGGCAGTCAAAAAAGTCCTCCCATTTTCCATTTGTGTTGTATGAGGCAGCCTTCAAAGATTTCTTTATTAAATAAAAACTATATATTTTTCTATTTATTTTAGTTCCTTTTTGCCAACTAGAATTTCTTATTAGAGGTTTACAAACTAATAATTTAGTAGTTCCATAATAGTACTATAATACACCTCATGGTGCAACCTGGACACATCATCAGTGATTCTCCCGGGGTCATAGGGTGTTTCGGGTCTTAATCAAACACCCTCACCCGGGCGACCCAGCCGAGGGTGATCAGTACCTCGACTTGTGTCCAGGTAGCGCTCTACGCCACGCGTCCCCCCTCCTCAACCAGAGCCAACGTGAAGCCTTTTCAGACGCTTCCAAGATGTTTTTTATGGCTCTTCTCCTGTGCAGTCCACAAATCCCAAGGAGCCCCAGGACCCAGTGTAAGGACTTGCCTGCAAAACCCTTGCAGCCCACCTCAATAGGCTCGCAGCGGGCCTTCCACCCGTTCCTCCGGCAGTCAGCCACAAGATCTGCGTACTTCGCCCTCTTCCTTTCCTGAGCTTCCTCCATTCTGTCCTCCCAGGGGACAGTTAGCTCAAGGAGTACCACCTGCTTGCTGGTTCCAGACATCAAGACCATGTCTGGCCGGAGTGTCGTAGTTGCGATGATGTCTGGGAATCGCAACTGCCTTCCCAGGTCAACCAAGAGCTGCCAGTCCCTTGCTGTTGTTAGCAGGCCCCCCTGGGTCTTCTTGGAGGGTTGAGGTTTCTCTCCTGCTCGGACAAAGGCAATTGTGCTCTTGGTTGGATGTTGCCGCTTACTGGTGTTGATGCCTGTGCAGATGGTGTCTGCTATTGCCCGCAGGACCTGGTCGTGGCGCCACCGATACCTGCCATCTCCCAATGCCTTTGAGCAACAGCTGAGGATGTGTTCTAATGATCCTCTTTTCTGACAGAGCTGGCACACAGGTGCGTCTATCAGGCCCCAGGTGAACAGGTTAGCAGGGCTTGGGAGGACATCATAAACTGACTGGACCAAGAACTTAAACTGGTGTGGCTCCGCTTTCCGGAGTTCGGTCCAGGTGATTTTGCGACCAGCTATGTGCTCCCACTTGGTCCAGGCCCCCTGCTTGCTCATTCCCACCACTCTGCTGAAGCGAGCCTCCTCCACCTCGGCGCGAACCTCCTCTTGGACAAGCTTTCGTTTTTCCTTTCCTCTGGCTCTGCTGTAGTTTGGTTTGGTGTTGCTACCCAGCCCAGCCCGACCAGTAGCTACGGTTCCCACCAGGGTGCTGTGCCGCAGCCTTGCCTCTGCCCGCTCCACTGCATCCTGGACACGCCACTTCCTTCCTGTTCTGACCTCCACACCTGCTGAAGATACTTTCCCATCAGCAGAATCTCTGTAGAGCAGGACTTCTCTGGCCCGGGAAACCTTGAACTCCTCTGCCAGACTACTGAAAGGAAGCTGCAGCTTGGTTATTAATTATTTGTTTCTATCTTTTCCCAATTACTCCAGCTAGTTGATAAAATGAAAAGCTTGAGCAAGCATCACCATACATAGCTCTAAATTCATCATACTTCATAATTTTACCATTCTCATTGATAATATCATTGACAAAAATGATTCCTCTTTCAAACATATTTTTCCAAAAGAAAGGCTTTCCATCTATTACAATATTAGAGTTCATACATATTAACTGCTGCAAAATATTGTCTCTTTTTTCTGGCACATAAAATTGAAAACACCACTATGAGTGGATTGTTTCCTTTATGAACCCCGCCATGTTTCCCAGCAGACTCTCTGGGAGGGGATCACTTGTAAAAAAGGATACAATTTCTTTTGATGCAGTACATGTTTTTTGTCCAACAGGACATTTGTGTACCACTCAATGTTTAAATACATCTTTGGAACAATTGATGCTTTTAAAGACAGACACATAGCTTCAAGGTTGAGAAGTTTCAGGCCCCCATATTCATACTCTTTGTACAAAACCTTTCTTTTAATCTTTTCTGGTTTGCCGTTGCAGACAAAATCGAAGACCCTCCGCTCATAAATCTTAAAAAAGTTTTGTGATGGAGCTGGTAATGACAAAAACAAATAAATAAATTGAGGAATAATTAACGAGTTGGCAATAGACATTTTACCATACAAGGTTAGGGATTTCCCTTTCCATAATTGCATAATTTTGTCTAGCTTTCTTAGTTGATTATCATAATTTACTGAGCCTAGATCTTCCAGATTTTCTGGGACAACAACACCAAGTATGTTAACTGGTCCATCTGTCCACAAAACAGGCACTTTGCATTACATTCGAAAGGACGTTCCCTTTAGATTTCCGATCCTTAACATTTTACATTTATCATAATTAAGCTTAAGGCCAGATTGCTGTGAAAATATGTCCAAAAGATTAAGAAGGTTCCGCAAACAATGAGGAAAAATCTTATCTTTGTGAATCAGCCTTTTCTGACATGAACTTCATCAAGAACAAACACAGAACACGCCTCACTGATGCACATCTGCAAGACTCACTCAGAGTTGCAGTGTCAAGTTACACACCAGAGTACAACACACTAGTTAACAGCATGCAATGCCAGGATTCCCACTAACTGACAAAGAAACAGATAACAGATTTGGTGTCCAGTTCAAAGTGTGACATGATTTAAAAATTTGAGAGTTTACTTTTGTATTTTACATGAGTTATTATTTGTACAAACATGGTGCAAAGTAATTCATGATTTGTTAAAACATGTTAGTGGCTAGCTAGTTAAAATGGGATATTGTGATTTCACAAGACTATCTTAGAAGTGATCATTTGAAAATGTTCAATTTAAAAAATGTGCACTTAGAGAAAATATAAAAATAAAGTGTTGCATATTGATATTTATCTGTTTCTATATATATTTATTGTGAGAAATCATTAAGATTATCAGTGTTTCCACAAAGATAAATATCATTAATTATTAATAATAACAGAGTTAAAGCTAAATTGAGCAAATTGGCTATTTCTGGCAATTTATTTAAGTGTGTATCTAACTGGTAGCCCTTCGCATTAATCAGTACCCAAGAAGTAGCCCTTGGTTTCAAAAAGGTTGGTGACCCCTGTGTTAAACTAATAGATAATGTGAGAGTCCAGTCAATCGGGAAACCAACAGAGGGTCGTAGATGGATCTTCTTTAATGTACAGAAGTTGGCAACGCAGAGAGGTCACCAGCTGTTTATAGAAGAGTGGTACACCCCAGGTTAGGACTTGTCTGACCGGGTGCAGATCTTGGTGGTAGTAGCAAATATTCTGGGTGCATCTGCTAAAAGCAGCCTCAGAAACTTTGGGGTGGTGTTTAATCAGTCAGTGTCTTTGGATGGTCACTGTCGTCAACTGACCAAACACTGTTTTTATTACCTGAGAAATATCTCTAAAGTGAGACATTTTTCTGTCAAAATTGGATCGCGAAATGATCATTCACGCGTTCATTTCGTCTCGTATCGACTATTGCAATTCTCTTTTCACTCTTTTCAACAAAGCAACGCTAAACAGACTTCAGACTGTACACAATGCAGCTGCCAGACTTTTGAATGGTGCACCCAGAACAGCCCATATCACCCCCATTTGTTTCAGTCTTCATTGTCTTTCAGTCATATTCCACATAGAGTTGTCTGGGGGCTTCTATGCTATACTAACTTTAAGTTATTTGTAACTTTACAAATGTCATTTATATAAAGATCAAATGATTTTTGGTCCCAGTATTGATCTCTGGGGTACGCCACAGGATATATTTAACGTTGTGGACGTGTGTAAATGACAAAAAATATTAACTTTTTACTCTATTACATGTGGTAAAAGTAGTCACTAACACTCTATTTGTGTAGTTATTGTCCTCAACCCGAGTGAACAAAATGGTAATGCTAACAAACTAACACTAATGCCGATGTGTTGAGCTGAAATGAACCAAAAGGAATCACCTGACTCTCATATATTCATCATTTACTGAGAGGACGACTTTCTGACTATTGGACATCGCAGACAAAAGCCTGACTTTTTATGAACACTTCGGTACACTGTACTTTTTTTTTTTTTTTTACATCATATCAATTTGCATGCTATTGCTTAGTATTTAATTAACGTACATTGTAGTAAAACAACTCTCACATAATAATGTCTGTTTATTTACATGGTATCAGTATAGAATTATACTAAACTACTCCTCCATATGTCATCAGCCTGATTTGTAGAAACTACTACATCTGTGAAATTTGGTGGAAACACAAACCACTCACTTCTACAGGAACC
This sequence comes from Entelurus aequoreus, assembly GCF_033978785.1. NCBI lineage: Eukaryota > Metazoa > Chordata > Actinopteri > Syngnathiformes > Syngnathidae > Entelurus > Entelurus aequoreus. Next base: position 41,761,944 of record NC_084739.1, read on the forward strand.
AATAGTCCCAGGAACTAGAGGTTTTAGGAACCTAAAGTTCCTGAACTTTTGGTGGAAAAGGGCCTAAAGAATGTCAGACCCCAAGTGATCATTATTTTTTGAGGATTGTAGAGATAAACGGGAAGTGGGACACTGTACGGTAGTTTAGTAGCGGGTCAGAGTTGGGGTTAGGTCTTTTAAGCAGAGGATGAATAACCGCTGTCATGAATGCTAGGGTGAAAGTGATAAGTCATATTTAGTACTGCTAGAACTAATACAAACAGTTCCTTAATGAGTTTCACAGGAAATGGGTCATGTAGACTTGATGTTTGTTTTTTCCCATTAAAAGAATCATGAAAGTTCCTCTGATGTTACCTCTTCAAAATTAGAGAGATTATTTTGGAGAGCATTTTGCGTAATGCATACATTTGCATTCGCTCTTTATAGAACTCAGTTGGAGCTGGGAGGTAGTGTCTTTCATCTAATTTCTAATTAATTCAATTTTCTGGGAATAAGAATTGCATAAAGTCATCAGCCGAGTGGGTGGAGCTACTAGGAGAAGGTCATTGTTGGGTTAATAATGCTTCTGTATTAAACAAATATTTAGTGTAATTTCTATTGTGATGGATGATATTGGAGTAATAATTAGTTTTAGCCAGTGAACGGCAAGCTACTTGGAAAATGTAGTAAGCTAAGCTACAAGTTACTCTCGATTAATTTTAGCTAAGCGACAGGGGAAACTATCCCCAGAGAATCTTAGCAAGCTACACGGCTACATTAAAGCTACATTACATAAATATAAAACTTAATGTGTAACTTTGCACCAAACAAGAAAACAAATGCTCAGTTTGATTGTTTATTCTAATAAACACAAACTAGAAAAATTCCTTTGTCTGGCTTTTTATAATTTCTTTTAAAGAATTGTTGCTCCCATTAGCAACATTGCTAGTCACCCAGAACGAGCTGATTATTACAAATTAGAATTAAAAAAATGAAATAAAAATTATATATATATATATATATATATATATATATATATATATATATATATATATATATATATAGGTGTTGTTTGTCTCTTATAAGTATTGTGAACGATAGGCAAAATATGATTCTTAAAAAAGTGTAGTTCCCTCATATAACAGAGAAAAATGCCCCAAAGCTTTTGTGACGGGGGATGGTGTTTTTTGAGCCCTTAACCACTAACCAGCCTGTGTGGGTTCTAACGCTTGCTGGGTGGTAATGAATATAAATTATTTTATAAAATTGTATTTAATATTTCTATTATCTGGATTTTAATTTCAAAAATTCTGATTCCATGCTGAATGTTTTTTCCAAAATTACTTAGATTAATTGGATGATGAATCAGGTAATTGGAGCTCTTTGTCTGACAGTCACATATATAAAAGCTTTAACATATTTTTGATTTACAATAAGCATCATCAAAGTCATAATGTTTCCTTTAGACTTATTTTGTAGGATTTTAAAATGTATTTTACATTTATACTTGATCTTGATTTGTAACCTCTGCAAACATATGGCTCCTGCCTCAAGGTGGGCCTTAAATCTCTGACCATGACTCAAGCACTGCTGTAAATCCGATTACGGTACCTCACTTTAAACAGACAGAAATAAGGCATCATTTTAATTCTCGGTTTTACAGCAAAACAAGATTTGGGCGCATCACATTTGGCCGCTACGCTCATAATCATATTAGAGTGTGCTAAATTGTATTTATGTTATGTAATCATATTATACCCTGCATGTTTATAGCTTGCTCCAAACACATGCGCTTTTATTGATTTTATAATTGAATATGTTGTTCTGTCAGCCTCAGTCAGTGTGTGATTAAAGTAGTTTGATATTCCCATCTGTATATTCACATAATAAGCATTTCAGTAGACATAATGTGCTTATTTGATTTGGACTTATTTTAAGGCTGGAAGTAGATACAGTAGGAATTACCTATTACTATACAATAGTTCTTGCTCTCATATTAAATCAGCAATACTGACGTGGCTAAAAAGATCCATATGCATATCCAATATTGTTCTATCAGTTTAATGTCAATTTGCAATTTTATATATATATATATATATATATATATATATATATATATATATATATATATATATATATATATATATATATATATATATATATATATATATATATATATATATATATAATATCCCAAAATTATCATAATATACATATATGCTACAACATACATACATATATTATGCTTTCCCTGCATTGTCACTGCTGTAAGAATTGTGTCCAGCATACACCTATGCAGTTTCCCCATGTTTGAAGCACACTCTATATTTACTGAAAGACAAAGGTGAAGGCAGAAAGACCCACATTTACAAAGTCAATTGAAGGCCTGGCAAATATGATATGGGTGTGGTAAAACAGAACACCATTTCCTACAATCTGCTTGAAATTAATTTTAAAAAAATGGTAGAATATTTTGTCACACCTCATAACTTCAATCACACATTGTGGCAAGGAGTGTTTTATTTTCAATCCTTTATGGTGTTTGAATACAACATCCCAAACACTTTTTACACTGTCTAAATATTACATTTACTTCAATTACAAATAATTGCTGACTTATACGATTGTACCTTGCTCTTTACTTGTAAACGTTTTTGCCCATATCTGCTGTACAGATTTACTTTACAAAAGAGAAGTGTGGGATACAGTATGTGTATATGTATGTTTGTATAGTGAATGTGCGTGTGGATGTATGTACCGTGAGTGTGTAGGTATGTACTGTAGTTGTGTATGTATGTTAGAGTGTATGTACAGTCGTGGTCAAAAGTTTACATACACTTGTAAAAACATAATGTTATGGCTGTCTTGGTTTCCAATATGTTCTACAACTCTTATTTTTTTGTGATAGAGTGATTGGAGCACATACTTGTTGGTCACAAAAACATTCATGAAGTTTGGGTCTTTAATGAATTTATTGTGATTCCACTGAAAATGTGACCAAATCTGCTCTGTCAAAAGTATACATACAGCATTGTTAATATTTGGTTACATGTCCCTTGGCAAGTTTCATTGCAACAAGGCGCTTTTGATAGCCATCCACAAACTTCTGGCAAGCTTCTTGTTGAATTTTTGACCACTCCTCTAGACAAAATTGGTGCAGTTCAGCTACATTTGTTGGTTTTCTGACATGGACTTGTTTCCATAATCAGCACCCATGGCAACAAGGATCACAAAACAGGGGTGCTGAAACAGAACTAAGTGAATCCTAAACTTAAAGAAAACATAATTCGGGCAGCGGATCATCACAAAGTGAAAATTTAAGATCACTATTATTGAAGACTTTTGTTGGCGAATGCTCCGATGAGTGGAGAAGAAAGAACCACACGCTGGTTCCCTCGAGTCCTTTAAAGGAGACCTAACTTTAAAGAGGAATTGAACTCTCTTGAGACAAAAACACAAATCTTTCTCTTTTTTTGTGCATTCAAAATCGTGAAAAACTGCTAGCAAGATATGCAGGTAGTGGGGGAGTCATCTATTATGCTAAAAATATCCAAGAACTGCCAACAATGCTCCATTTACATGCTGTAACTTAATCAACCAAGCTATAGCGACATTGTTATTCTTAGAGCTAATACTAAGGATTTACTTTTAATAAAACAGTGAGTGAGAGGTAAGCTAGCTAAGGAGCTCCTGCTGAATCGCCTCTAAGTTAGGAAACGTTAATGCTGGATAATATATCATGCCTCTCACTTATCCACTTTAAAATTCAATTCAGACCCAAAGACATCGCTAAGAAGACGCAGCAAGATGCTCATTTCATCCCAGCATTTTTTACTCGAGGAGTGAGGATTATGTTGATTTCATCATCCAAACAGAGCGCAAAAGTATTTTGCTAAAAGATACAACCCTCCCATCAGTCGGCGTCCCAGTGATAGCTGTCTCAATTCGGGGGCTGCATCCTTCCATAGACACAGCCCATGCGGTTGACAAAGTGTGGGTCCTGGCAAAAGTTCTCCAGCAGCAGCTGGAGCGATATGAATTGGGAGGGTCTAGCCTACGGGACACTTCCTGGTTACGTCTGTTGTCCCCGCCCTTACATTTACGTCACATATCTGCTGCTCAGTCGCGCAAGATTGAATAATGACAAACTTAAGAGAATCAGAATCAGAATCAGAATCAGAATCAGAATCAGAATTGTTTTATTGCCATTGTTTGAGAACGGGTTCACAAACTAGGAATTTTTCTTGGTGCAAACGTGCGACATAAAACACATATAACACATATTTGGTATAAAAAAGAGCTGTGACTGAGCTATCAGATAGACTTAGAAGGGATTCAAGGAATTCAAGGAGCTGCTGTTAGGAGTTATTGTTCATTTGCCTGATGGCCGAGGGGAAAAAACTGTTCAGGTGGCGGGAGGTGTGGGTCTGGATGGAGCGTAGTCTCCTGCCTGAGGGGAGAGGGGAGAATAGTGTGTGTCCAGGGTGAGAAGAGTCAGCTGTGATCCGACCCACACGCCTCCTGGTCCTGGAGGAGAACAAGTCCTGGAGGGATGGGAGCTTGCAGCCAATCACCTTCTCCGCAGCACGTACGATGCGTTGCAGTCTATTCTTATCCTGGACTGTGGCGCCGGGGAACCACACTGGGATGGAGGAGGTCAGGATGGACTCTATGATGGCTGAGTAAAACTGCACCAGCATCTCTGTCGGCACCTTAAGTTTCCTCAGCTGCTGCAGGAAGTACATCATCTGCTGGGCCTTCTTGATGAGGGAGCTGATGGTCGGCTCCCACTTGAGGTCCTGGGTGATGATTGTGCCCAAGAAACGGAAGGAGTCCACAATGGGGACGGGGGTGGGAGAGTCAATCAGGGTGAGGGGGGATGGTGGGGCTGTGACTTTCCTGAAGTCCATGATCATCTCCACGGTTTTCTGGGCGTTCAGCTCCAGGTTGTTGAGGCTGCACCAGGACGTCAGCCGGTCCACCTCTCTCCTGTAGGCGGACTCATCGCCATTCGAGATGAGCCCGATGAGGGTGGTGTCATCCGCAAACTTGAGCAGTTTTACGGATTGGTGACTGGAGGTGCAGCAGTTTGTATACAGGGAGAAGAGCCAGGGGGAGAGTACACAGCCCTGAGGAGTACCAGTGTTTGTGGTTCGACTGTCCGAGACAATCTTCCCCAGCCGTACGTGCTGTCTTTGGTCTGTCAGGAAGTCATTAATCCAACTGCAGAGGGAGTCGGGCACGCTGAGCTGGTAGAGCTTGTCTCGTAGCAGTCCAGGGAGGATGGTGTTGAAGGCAGAGCTGAAGTCCACAAACAGGATCCTAGCGTAGGTTCCTGGGGAGTCCAGATGCTCCAGGATGAAGTGGAGGGCCAGGTTCACTGCATCATCCACAGACCTGTTGGCTCTGTAGGCGAACTGCAGTGGGTCCAGGAGGGGGGCGGTGATGTCCTTGAGGTGGGGCAGGACCAAGCGCTCAAAGGACTTCATGACCACAGACGTCAGCGCGACCGGCCTGTAGTCATTTAGTCCTGTGATCCGTGCTTTCTTGGGGACAGGGACAATGGTAGAGGTCTTAAAGCAGGACGGCACGCGGCATAGCTCCAGAGAGGTGTTAAAAATGTCAGTGAAGACAGGAGCCAGCTGGTCCGCACAGTGTCTGAGAGTGGAGGGGGAGACACCATCCGGCCCGGGGGCCTTCCGCGTATTCAGCTTCAAGAACTGCCGGCGTACATCCTCTTCTTTGATGGAGAGGGTCTTTACAGTCTTATGATGTTTTTGGAGTCCTGTGATGTCATTGGAGTCGGCATTGGTGGGGAGGGTGATGGTGGGGGGAGCATGGCTTTGATGAGCTGAAGGCCGTTCATGATGACAGTAATGTGTGTTGAGGCTGGGGGGTTTTGGGCTTATAGTTCGTAAGGGCCCTTAGACCTCTCCAAACTGCCGCAGAATCATTGGAGCGGAACTGTTCCTGTAGACGGTTAGAGTACACAGATTTAGCTTTCTCCACTTCCCTGGTGAAGTGGTACTTCGCTTCTCTGTATGTACTTCGGTCCCCGCTTCTCCACGCAGCCTCCTTCTTCTTGCGCAGCTGTCGGAGCTTGGGTGTGAACCAGGGCTTGTCGTTGTTATAACAAACCCTGGTGCGCGTTGGAATGATGCGCGCCTCATTGAACTGTATGTATGAGGTCACAGTGTCCGTATACTCGTCCAGATTGTTCGTGGCCGCTCCAATTGCCTCCCAGTCTGTCGTTTCCCAGCAAGCACGCAACTCGTCCACAGACTCGGCGGTGAAACACTTAATGTTCCTCATAACAGGTTTAGCCAGTTTCAGTCTCTGTCTGTATGAAGGGATTAAGTGCACCATCACGTGATCTGATAGTCCAAGAACAGCGCGCGGGACTGCATGAAAAGCTTTGCTCAGTGTAGTGTAGCAGTGATCCAGCGTGTTCTCCTCTCTGGTCGGGCATTTAATAAACTGTCTATACTTTGGTAATTCCTGGCTCAAATTTCCCTTGTTAAAGTCACCAAGCACGATAACAAGAGAGTCAGGAAAAGACCGTTCCACATGTAAGATCTGTCCTGCGAGCGCGCGCTGAGCGTCACGCACGTCCGCGCCGGGCGGGATGTAAACAGCCACGAGAATGAATGAAACAATCTCACGCGGTGAGTAAAAGGGCTTACAGTGGATGAAATAATATTGTTTTTTTTGTGTTCACTTGGTCATTTACCTTATTTCAAAGGAAGCGGTTAAGATCTAGCGGCACCGTCACCGTCTGATTTTCCTGCGGTTAGACCCGACCTATCATGGGAGACGGTTGTCATGGAGATGTGTCACGTGTTGACAAGCGTTCTAAAGCTGTTATTCCTAATTATTATTTAATCATGGATTTATTTTTATGCGTGTTGTAGTGGGACATGTACATTTAAAAACATGCAGTCAGATGTCCGGGAAAGAGTCCTCACGGTCTATCCGTACAGCAACACCACAAAATCTCACTTTATTAATATGTAATTCACAATTAAAGTATTGTTCTAATTTTGTCAAATTGGTTGCATTATATATAATAATAGTAAATAATCGGATATCATAATCTTATTAATATTATACAGTTGTATAATTATTTGCAATAAAGGCAGAGGGAATCACAACAACTACAGTTTCAGCACATAAATGTATTAATTTGTATATGTTATAAAAAATAATTTGTTCTTAAATGATCATCCAGACTGTTATATACGTGTTTTGTGTCATTTCTTTTTGCTGTGTTGTTGTCCAAGTCCTCCTTCTTGATTATTCTGCACAGCAAAAAAAAACAAAAAAACAGAAAAGTTAAACAAGAGATCATAATAATCATTAATAGAAGTAAACATTTTCAAATAACATGCAAATGCACACAAAAAACAGCAACAACTAATATATTTACATTGATGCACACATTTACAATACTTCATTATTCCCGCCACACATTAATAGAGAATAATTAGGTTTAAAAAAGTAAATTAAAAGATGTCAGGCTTTACTTTCAAATGTTAAAAAAAAAAGCTCCGGGCACCAAGCTGTCTGCAATGGCCGGATGTATGGCACTCCCTCGGGATAAAGAGAGGGGCAGAGCACGGAGTACGCTCCCCCTTACGGTAGTCAAGGTTTCGTATTTTAACACAAATGTATATCACTGCTGACATCCCAGCTTGGCATGTCTGCTTTTAGCTGTTTTATAATGAATAAATAAAGCTATACTTAAAGTCGCTCTTTCCAATGCAGCCGCCAAATTGAGACACAGCTAAAGTTTAAAAAGAGCTAACGTGCTAAAGAAAAAACTATTTGAATGCGTTGTAATGTTGAGATTTGTGAATACGCCTTGCTCGCTGTCACCGGGATCGGTGCATAATGAGGAACCGTTGTGTTGTTACGAGTGCAATGAAGTTTAAAAACAGCATCAGATCCTGCATTACCAACAAGATGTTACTTGTACCTTGCAACAAACTGAGTCTGCATTAATTTAGCACCAAAAACAAGGCACAAGTAGCCACTATGGAACCAAGCTTCTCTACACATCCCTATTAAGGTTGTACGGTATACCGGTATTAGTATAGTACCGCGATACTAATGAATCATATTCGGTACTATACCGTCTCTGAAACGTACCGGTCCCGCACCCCCCCGCGCCAGCGTCGTCCTCACGTCATGACATTGTTGGTTTTACTCGCAGACGAGCATGTTCGGTAGCACACAATCACGGAGTACTTACAAGCAGACACAGTGTGTAGACAGAAAAGGGAGAACGGACGCATTTTGGCTTAAAAACTAACGATAAAGGTGAAGATATAACACTGAAATGCCCTCAGGAAGAGGTGCTTTAAACATGGCTATCTAGCTAGCGGCTAACGTCCAACCGCCGTCAGCAGTATTTTAGCTACTTCTAAATCACTAATCCTGATCTCCATGGCGACAAATAAAGTGAGTTTCTTACAAGTGTCATCCCTGCCGTACGAGGAATAGCTAACATGCTTCACTACACACCGTAGCTAACCGGCGTCAAAATGTAAACATATGCAAGGTGGATCTACACCTAACATCCACTGTAATGATATCAAGTACAGGCACGTATCTAATCGATACTACTATGAATACGTCGATATTTTTTGGCATCACAACATCTTCTTTCGTTTTTTAAAAATGTATATTATGTTTATAAACTCAATAAATATGACTATTGTATGATCCTGTAACTACTTGGTATCATCCAAAACTAATGTAAAGTATCAAACAACAGAAGAATAAGTGATTATTACATTTTAACAGAAGTGTAGATAGAACATGTTAAAATAGAAAGTAAGCATATATTATCAGTAAATGAACAAGTAGATTAATAATTAATTTTCTACCACTTGTCCTTAATAATGTAGACAAAATAATAGAATGATAAATGACACAATATGTTCCTGTATACATCAGCAGACTAATTAGGAGTCTTTGTTTGTTTACTTACGACTAAAAGACAAGTTGTCTAGTATGTTCACTATTTTATTTAAGGACAAACTTGCAATAAGAAGCATATGTTTAATGTACCCTAATATTTTTTGTTAAAATAAAGCCAATAATGCGATTTTTTGTTGTCCCCTTTATTTAGAAAAGTACCGAAAAGTACAGAAATAATTTTAGTACCGTCACTGTCCCAAAAAGGACATTGTAATCACCTGACAGTGACAAATGAGAGATCCGGCAGAATGTTTGTTTTGTTATTTTTTAAAAACATCTTTGTTTAGTTTCAGAAACTGGTTTATGAAGGAATGCAACAGACAGCATTTAGTACACCTGATTAAAACAGGTGACACAATTTATATTGACTTTCAGTATCATACTGTATCTTTAGCGTCCCCTATTCTGAATCCAAAGACATGTTGTGACGCCTTAAAGGCCTACTGAAATGATTTGTTTTATTTAAACGGGAATAGCAGATCCATTCTATGTGTCATACTTGATCATTTCGCGATATTGCCATATTTTTGCTGAAAGGATTTAGTAGAGAAAATCGACGATAAAGTTTGCAACTTTTGCTCGCTAATAAAAAAAGCCTTGCCTGTACCGGAAGTAGCGTGACGTCACAGGAGCTAGTATTCCTCACAATTCCCCGTTGTTTACAATGGAGCGAGAGATTCGGAGCGACAAAGCGACGATCACCCTATTAATTTGGGCGAGGATGAAATATTCGTAGATGAGGAACGCTACAGTGAATGACTAGAGAGGCAGTGATGGACGTATCTTTTTTCGCTCTGACCGTAACTTAGGTTCAAGCTGGCTCATTGGATTCCACACTCTCTCCTTTTTCTATTGTGGATCACGGATTTGTATTTTAAACCACCTCGGATACTATATCCTCTTGAAAATGAGAGTCGAGCACGCGAAATGGACATTTAAAGTGACTTTTATCTCCACAACAATACATCGGTGACACACTTAGCTACTGAGCTAACGTGATAGCATCGTTCTCAAATGAAGATAGAAACAAAAAAAATAAACCCCTGACTGGAAGGATAGACAGAAGATCAACAATACTATTAAACCATGTACATGTAACTACACGGTTAAAAATTCTCAGCCTGGTAAGGCTTAACAATGCTGTTGCTAACGACGCTAAGGCTAATTTAGCAACTTAGCAACCGGACCTCACAGAATTATGATAAAAACATTAGCGCTCCACCTACGCCAGCCAGCCCTCATCTTCCCATCAACAGCCGTGCTCACCGGCGTTCCAGCGATCGACGGCGCGACGAAGGACTTCATCCGTGGGTTTGGCGGCAAGCATCGGCTAGGCGTAGTAAGTAGTCCTTGTTGTGTTGCTGTAAGTATTGTACTTAGCCGCTAATACACCGATCGATCCCACCTACAACGTTCTTCTTTGCAGCCTCCATTGTTCATTAAACAAATTGCAAAAGATTCACCAACACAGATGTCCAGAATACTGTGGAATTTTGTCGAAGAAAACAAGAGGTTTCTGTATTGGGTTCGACGGGGTACAACCACTTCCGTGGATTTTATCCAAAGGAGTTTTTCAACCGGAAGTGTGGCGGGAATTTTAAAATTGCACTTTATAAGTTAACCCGGCCGTATTTTCATGTGTTTCAATGTTAAGATTTCATCATTGATATATAAACTATCAGACTGCGTGGTCGGTAGTAGTGGGTTTCAGTAGGCCTTTAATATCAGCTTCTCGCTTCCACTGAGCCATAAAAGGAACATAAGCAGCATTTCCAGCACCTGTACAGTGTGGAGAGATTTCCTAGATTCCATTGTAATATGATGAGGACCCTCAGGCAGGCGGTCCGGGTCGGTGCCTTGAGTCCGCCAACAGCATGTCAGCCATGGCTGTAGAAACACGCTGACCTACAGTATCACCCTTGGCGAGGAGCTGGTGTGTTCCACTCCAAGTATTGGCCTTAACAGCGAGTCCAACACATCTTGTCCAACAAAAAGTAGACCATTTTAAAAATACATACACTGATATTGAATAATACATTGGGAACCGCATTACTGTTATTTTATGGATACACTACCATTTGAGGTTATATTGTGGAAAGGTTATATGTAGACACAAGGGGCAGTCTGCCACCCAATTCAGAAGATAGTTTTGTTTTTCTCTCGAATAAGTATTTTATATTAAATATAGAGCAACGAGTCAACTAGGAAATCTTAACCTTTTTATAATGTTTTCTAGTAGTTTTCTTGGTCTGTGTCTGACTTCCTGGCTGCCATTGAAATATTTCTTTTTTTCATTGGTCTGTTCTGGAAACAGTATGTAAGTTGAGCTACAGTACTTATTAAGATATGTTGTTTTGAGCAATAAATGACCTCACAGAACCACCATTGTTGGGGGGGGGGGGGGGGCATAGAGCGCACCTGTATTTAAGCCGCACCAAAAACATTTTAGAAAAAAAAATATTTTTACTTGTGCTGTCAAAGTTAACGCAATTAGTTCCAACAACGGCACTCGTTGTTTTAACGCACACAGGTCCTTTTTGACCCTCGAGCATTTCCGTAGCCGGGGGAACTTGGCTGCGTTCACTTGTTACTGATGAGCCACAAGCGGTAAAACAGCAGGCAGAAATGGACAAAGAAAAGGGTACATTATGGAGATATCAGGTTTAAAGCCAAGGCAAGTTGTTCTACTGACAAGAAAGGACTCTTTTTCGCCGTGGGACGGCCCTTTTCTATCTCCACACTGTTACGGCTTGTAAGTGCTCTGTGCTTGTGCATTGCCTATTATGCCCGTCTGCTCGTTTTACCAGCAATTGTCATGACGCGGAGTCAAACCCGCGTTTCCTCTGCACCTGCAGGCAACTCTGCTAACCCCTCTGCTGGCAGCACACTCAGACACGCCTCTGCTCGCGCTGAGCACAACACGCCCACACAGCAACAAGCCTGCAAGCAATCACAGATCAGTGCACCTGGACTTGACGAGGGGGAGCGGCATAAAGACCAGCGGACCCGAGGAACCTTTGCCAGAACGTCGCTAACCTTCCAGTAAGCATCACGTCTGGCATTCCTTTTCCCAGTGATTTCCTCGTCCTTGTTTTGCTCTCTCTCCGTGTTTCGTCCTGGTTTATGCCCTTTTGTATTTCCACAGTGACTCCCCTGTCCTCCGTGATCATGCCTTGTCACTCGACACCCATCCGGTTTCCTGACTGCCCTCCTCGATCCACGACCTCCCTGCTCGGACCCAGACCACGCTGCCCTGCTCTTGCCCACGACCACTTGCCTGTCCACGAACTGCCTCTTCGCCTTGCCCCCTTGGATAACGACGAAAGATATAACCAACATTTACAGACAACAACCCTTGGTAACATTTACATTATTAAGTTTACACATAGTCAACACTCACTCACTTTGAGTAGCATACACACGCCACGTATTCATCAAAGGTTTCAAATAAACCTTGTAAACCGCAGTCCTGCCCTGGTTGTCGCCTCCTTCCCTTCTCTGATACACAACAGCAATGTCACAAAGTGATGACGGTGCGGCGTCATATCCGGGAAAAAAATAAAATAAAATACTAGTATTTTTCAGAAACAGTATAGTACCGGTTTTAATTCATTAGCACAGCGGTACTTTATTAGTGCTGGTATACCGTCCAACCCTACACTGTATGTAACTGAAGGAGAGCAAATCTATAGTAACATTTATGTTTAACCCTAAGGCGCAGTTAAAATCCTTTCATTGTCTCAAAAATTGACAGTGCGCCTTATAACCCGGTGCACCTAATGTACGGATTCATTCTGGTTGTGTTTACCGCCCTTAAAGTGATTTTATTTGGTACAAGGTATAATGATAAGTGTGGGCAGTCACACCCAAGAGATACATGTGGACTGCAAGATGACGCTAGCAAGCAAGCTCACAACTTTGATGTTTCATTGAGAATATAGAACATTACACACGTCGCTCAAACATCTGTCAAAATATTTTAGTAAGACTTCGGTAAGGTACCAACCCACTCCGCTTGATGGATTGTCGGCGCATTACGACTACAGTAGTCAGACGTACTGTGCTTCAACATACAGGTATTGGTATGGTGTAGTAATAAGGACCCTAAAATGGCACCTTTTGGGAGACATATTATCTGGTGTTTTATACGCAATATTATGGAAAACACTTTTGTTACCTATTGGTACCTGCTGATGTGTATTTGGGATCTGCATTAGACCCGAAAATTTGCACACCTCGGCCATTGTGGGCGGTATAGCTCGGTTGGTAGAGCGGCCGTGCCAGCAACTTGAGGGTTGCAGGTTCGATCCCCGCTTCCGCCATCCTAGTCACTGCTGTTGTGTCCTTGGGCAAGACACTTTACCCACCTGCTCCCAGTGCCACCCACACTGGTTTGAATGTAACTTAGATATTGGGTTTCACTATGTAAAGCGCTTTGAGTCACTTGAGAAAAAGCGCTATATAAATGTAATTCACTTCACTTCACATTGTAGTCCACGCCGATTCCGTAGTCAATAAGCTCCTTCTTTTTCTCTATCCTCTTGTCGTGGGACATTCATCCTTCCCTGTTGCCATTTGTAATATAAAGTAGCATACAGTCCTAACTTATATCTGTCGGTAGACTTGCTATGGCAGCGCTAAAAATTACCGGTACAAGAAAGAGGATTGGCAGAAGACGCTGTCGAGGTGGAGCCACGTAAATAAGACCACAAAACGGTGCATCCTGAAGCGACTGTCAGAAAGCCGCTTGAAGATGGTCTGTAAAACATAATCTATGCAACATTTTGACCAAATAACCACCATTACATGTTATGTAGACTTCAAGGAAGTGTTTTAAATGTAGAAAAAAAATCATAATGTGATCCCTTTGATGCGTCGTATAATCTGGTGCGCCTTTTATATGAATATCGACCTGAAAAGACTCGCTCATCGGCGGTGCGCCTTATAACATACTTGCCAACCCTCCCGTTTTTAGCGGGAGAATCCCGATATTCAGCGCCTCTCCCGACAACCTCCCGACAGAGATTTTCTCCCGACAAACTCCCGGTATTCAGCAGGAGCTGGAGGCCACGCCCCCCCAAATAAAAGTCTGCCGCAGCTGCGATTGGACCTGACCAGCCTCCGGGTACAAGTACTGGAGTACCAATTGCTTGCCAGCGAAGATCTTCCCCAGGAAGCAAGGATTGACCGGTTTTGGGCCATGCTAGGGAGAGATGGAAGATTCCACACTCTTGTGCATTTGATGAAAGCACTTTTGTGCGTGCCACACAGCAATGCATCATCAGAGAGGGTGTTCAGCATGGTTAGAAAAATAGTGACAGAGAATAGAGAGAGAATGGACAATTCAACCCTTAACAAAGCATTGTACTTTCAAGTACAACAATGAGTAGATGAGTGTTGTGTGTGTGTGTGTAAATGTGTAAATAAATGAACACTAAAATTCAAGTATTTCTTTTATTTATATATATAATAAAATATATATATATATATATATATATATATATATATATATATATATATATATATATATATATATATATATATATATATATACATATATATATATATATATATATATATATATATATATATATATATATATATATATATATATATATATGAAATACTTGAGTTGGTGAATTCTAGCTGTAAATATACTCTCCTCTTAACCACGCCTCTAACCACGCCCCCCGCCCAACCACGCCCCCCCCCCCCCCCCCCCTGAGACTGAGAAGTCCATCTGCCGAGTTCACCATTAAAGCACTTTTTGTCTCTTTCTTCTTCTGAGTGCCTATAGGTAGGAAATATTTTTAATGGTTTCTCTCTCTAATTTGATTGTCCACTTCTTCTCCTTCCACTAACTTGCTTTGTTATTTCCGGTGGTTGGAGGACAGCATTTCGATTTCCTAGCAGCGCTCAAACACACATATCAACTCTTTTATCTATGCTTATATTTGTTTTCTGGTAGATGAAGCAAGCACAAAAACAGGTAACACTATACTGTATTACCTCTTTATTGCTTAAACGGCACAACCTTGTTACAATTATTACTACAACTGAGATCGAAAATGCTCTTAACTCAAGGTCTGCTCGCAATTAAGAGCTTAACCAAATGCAGAATGACAGCTCGTATCTCAAATTACTCATTAGTTAAGGTACTCATAAGATGGGGTACCACTGTAGCTAATATTATGCACAAAGCAAAGTATACCTGCTACACAAAAATGTACAATACTGCAGCTGCAAGAATCTTAGCTAAGAGTTATACATTGGCAGAAAGTAGAGAAATAGGGCGATAGTTACAGCATAGCAGGGGATCTTTATCCTTTTTTAGTAAAATTGATATGATAGCCTGGCGCAGTGAGGGAGGAAGAATAACTGTTAAGCCTTGCATGCCTCCCAAATTGTTGATGTGGACACCTCTTCACTCACGTTGGTTGAGGTGAAGAAATTGATACTGTTATTAATAGACGTAATAAAATCTGACTCACAGAGCAAAAGGGGACTGAAGCGCCAGGGAGAGTGTGACATTGGCCAGCCTGGTAGGGAGATGTCGACAACAACCGTTGCATGATCAGAAATAACTATTGGACCATAAGAGCAAGCGCGGACGGAAGGTATTAGTCTATTGTCAATGAGAAGTAAGTCTATTCAAGAGAAAGTACCCTGTACAGGAGAGAAAAAGGAAAACTGCTTGGTTAAGTAAGCGCCGGTCAAATTGTTGCCACCAATGCTTCCTGTGACAATGACATATATGCCGTTTGGATCCGACATAACTGTCGACATTGAAAATGGAACAGATTTATGTATGAGAATAGCCGCCATTCTAGCCCTACTTGAGAAGGTGGAATGGTAAAGTTGGCCAAACCAGCCCCTCTGAAGCCGCGCTTGGTCAGAAGACTTAAGATGGGTTTCTTGGAGAAAGACAATTTTAGCGTTCAGTTCTTTAAGATGATTGAATACTTTGTTTCCTCTAATGGGGGAATTGACTCCCTTAACATTCCAACTGACAAACCTTAAGGCACCGCCTGGTTGCAGTCGCCTGTCAGAGCTCATAGCAAAGAGGTAATTGATGAAATGTTTGCTGGTCTAGCGAGTCATCGCCGCCGTACAGGCACCCCCCCTAATAATTACAATTGACATTGCTCAACAAGATGTGTATATGAATATTTAGTATTGGCCTACGGAAAGATAAGATAAGTCTCACAAACACTCACTAGAAAACACACACAAAAAAAAATAAAAAACTTTCCCCGCTTCCCTATTTCCCTTAACTTAAACCGTGGCCCCAGTTTTTCAGAAAGCTACACCTAAACATTATTGAACTGTCTGTAATGCACTTATGCAGTTGATTTCAGCTCATGATGTTGTAAATTGAATGATGCAAAATTGTTTGTCACTGGACACTTTCTAATACTATTCTGCCTTGCAGACTTTGTATCTGTAAGTAATATGCAACTATAATGATTTCATACTTGTTTATATTGACAACTGTCGTGTTTTAGACTGCAATATTGTTCAATAAAGGACACATATTACGCATGTCTAGCTTGAGTGCTACTGTGTGCTTAGCTATTGTGTAGCTGTTAGCTCTTTGTAGCTTGCCATGTTTAACTTTTATAAATGACTTCACAAAAATATGAGAAAAGACCAACAGTGTGTTTATTGGAGGATGTTAACTGGCTGTCCTTCTTTGCACAAGTAAACGTGCTACAGGACTGCTTGTATCAGGGATTATATCTGAGATTTTACATGCAAGCCAATCTTATTATGAAACTTGTTTTTTTGCTGCTATCGGACCGATATCTAAGATCAATATCGCATAAGCACACCCCTATTAGTCATTTTAATGAGCTTAATGGGCTTAATGTGTCTCGTCTATGCATTTTAATGCCAACGCACAGTTATTTATTGTGCTGTATGCACTTTTATCCAAGCCATTGAATGCTTGCAAACAGCTTTTGTTGTTGTTCAACATTCCCTTGCTCAGCTGATTCCAGGCTTTTATCCTGGGCTAATACCTTCCTACCTTTGCCATTTAGTAGCACAAAGAAATATGAACTCTTATTCTCTTTATTCAAATGAACACCTGTTGCTTTCTGTCTATTATGCCCAAACAAAAATGGGTAGAATGGCTTTTATGTTTCTGCACCTTATGCTTGGAATATGTTTAAAAAGGAACTGGCAATTGACTTTATTCACTTACTTGCACTTGTTTTGATTGTTTTAATTAGAGATGCTCACCTTGTAGTTGCCTTTGCAGCTGTGTTTTGTCTAAAGATTGTATTCACATGAAATATTCCTTCAGAAGGGATGAACACTCAAAGACCATGACACAATTACATATCTTTATTCATTGTTACACACATGAAGGAATTGCATGAATACCAGGAGAGTGCGTGTCTCAGGACATCATCTCAAATTTGAAAGCAATCTGCAACGAATCCTTCTTCTATCCACAGTAATACTTACCAAATACCACCATGGCGGAAAGGTTTCTTCCATCTATAATTATCACTGGAAGAGTATAAGGAAAATGAATGGCCAAGCATGCTATACACACACACACACACACACACAAACACACACACACACACACACACACACACACACACACACACACACACACACACACACACACACACACACACCCACACACACAAACGCCAACACCAAGCAGGACCACACAAGACAATCGTTAAAGCGTCAATGTAAATTAGGGGTGATTGATCCAGATGTCAATGCTATTGATGCCAAGTATGGTATCAGTATATAAATGATACTAAAGTGATTCGATCAATATTTATATTTTTATTGTTTTTATTATTAGAAAATATTTTTTGGGGTCGTTCTTGTTTTTGTTTACAAACTCAGAGAGTAAGTTTATGGGTACAAAAAGGCTTTGAGAACAAAACCCAAATGATTTAATTGAGAGCGAATTGTAGTTTCGGCAATTTATTTAAAAATGGTATGTAGCTTTCAATACCAGAAATGTAATACATTTTCTGAATGACACCAATTTTAACATTCTATATTTATAAGATAAGCCTCATAAAAATAAGTTATTGTGTTTACTTTAGTTTTTTGCTATAAAAACATTTTAAGTTCTTTATATATTGTAGAAGTATCGGATCAGGACTCGAAATCGGATTCGATGTGAGGCCAAAAATTTGGGATTGTTATGGTCATGGTGTTAGTTTATTTCGAACATGCATATAATTACAATAAGATACATCACATATTTCCAGTTTCTCATGGCAGCATGTTCAAAAAGGAGTAAGAAGAGGTAGAGCTTAATTAATCCTACCCCTTTTTCATTTCATAGCAATTTCCAACACATTTGTTTGTACTCAATCTGTAACACAACAGTAAATATATGAGTACGTAAATAGATAAATGAGTAAAGAAATAAATATCAAATACCTAAATAAACTATAAATAATGTTCTTATGAATAAATACATAAATAGTTACCAGTAAGTAAGTTATTATTCACATAATAAGATCAGTTTTCAATAGGGTTCAAGAAGTTTTTTAGGATTCTTCTTCCTTGTATTTTGTGAACATTTTGAGTTTGAACAGTTTCTTAAAATAGATCATTTTAGTACTTTGTTTTACTTATTTTCCTAATTCATTCCATAATTTATTTCCACATACTGATACAGTACGCTAAAGGTCTTAAGTGTGTACAAATGTTTTAAATTCACATTTTCTCTAAGGTTATATTTTTTTTTCCTTTGTTGAAAATAATTGTTGTACATTCTTGGGTAGCAGGTTATAGTTTGCTTTTTACATAATTTTAGCTCTTTGCAAATGCACTAAGTCATTTAATTTCAATATTTTTGATTCAATAAATAAATAAAGGATTTGTCACGTCCGTCAGGAACATCTAGTTGTGATTTTTGTCTATAGTGTCAATCAAATCCTCAATTGACTCAGGATCTGGAATCCTTTCTTCCAGATTTGGTCCAATATTTACAAAATAGTTATTAAATCTTTCAACTACTTTGTTCATATTGTCATTTTTTTACGTTTCTGTCTGAGAAGTATTGGGGGTAATCCCTTTTAGTGACATTTTTAATGATGCTATTTATAATGCCCCATGTTGCCCTCATGTTATATTTGTTCATGTCTATTAAGTGACTATGATAATATTTTTCTTACATGTTTGTAAAAAAAAAAAAAGCTAGTTAGCTCGTTCTTGTACGTGTTGAACTTTTTTTCTGTCTTTATAGATCTCTGTGTTACAAATATTTTTTTATACTGCAGAGTGACCAAACTATTTAATTCATAACTATTTAATGGAGAGTCTGGCCCACCCACAGGGTGATTTCAAATTCACTTTAATTATCTGACAATCTCGATAATACGACCATCCTGTGAACACCAAGAGTAACTCAGGTCAATGACCATGAATTGTGCACCGAAACAAAAAAACAGCACAGCATTTATCTTTATGATTCAATCCAAATAACTATCGCTAGTCATAGCACAAATAAAAAATACAACCAACACAAAAACACTTATGGTCACTCATAACCCAACCTGCTCACTTAAATTTGCAGATATTAAATATTAAAAAAAAAACATCCAAGCTCTATATATAAATTAAAATTACGCCCATTATAAGCCACTACAATGCATGATAGGAAACATGCAAAACACTCTCCACACTTATCCATGTTTGGTGCATTTTAGCTGCTTAATATTTCTGATTGATTGATTACAAAACTTTAAGGAGGTCGTCATGGAAGTAAACAAGGTAGGAGTTACAATAATTGTTCAGTCCCTTTGTCATCCGTAGTTGATCTTCTTTTGCTTTTAACTAAATTGTTTCCATGGACAATGTTTGTTGTCAAGTATCATGAAAGTATTAAAAAAAAAAAAAACATACGCATCATCTACATTATTTTTACCATATACAATGTCCCCACTTTGTTCTCTCATATCATTCTTAAAAGCAATTTATACTTTGCTCCGTGCATAGTCTTTGTCATGTCTTTTTTGACGTCCGCTAGTTGAATTATTATCAAAATTCCTGGATAAATAATATTTATCAGTAAGCATGGCACATTGTCCTATGATATTGCTTGATCTTCTCAAAGTGTGGGGCGCGTCCCACTGTTGGGGAATAGAGACATGACAGGTGGGGCGCGAGGAACGGGAGGAAGTTTCACTTTAATTTTTTTTTTTTTTTTCAATTATATTCTTAGATTTTTTTTTTTACTATGCTTTCATTTTCTTTACACACTGTAAATCATTTTGTGATTCTGTCTGTGTAATCCGCTATATAAATAAATGTAAATTACTTATTTTTCCTGTAGGCTTTAAATTTCTAGGTAGGAGCGAAAGTTTGACAGACATAGCAACAGTAACTAATGGGGGCGGGGCTAAGCGGACGCTTTGTGAATGGCGAGTCACTGTGCGAGGATTTGCTGTTTTGCAAATACATAAAAAATAGAGCCAATGCTGATGAGCTGTTCAATATAATGGACAGTTTCCTCAAAGAACATGACCTTAAAGGCCTACTGAAACCCACTATTACCGACCACGCAGTCTGATAGTTTATATATCAATGATGAAATCTTAACATTGAAACACATGCCAATACGGCCGGGTTAACTTATAAAGTGCAATTTTAAAATTCCCGCCACACTTCCGGTTGAAAATCTCCTTTGGATATGATTTATGCGCGTGACGTCATAAAATGCACGGAAGTGTTTGGGCCCTATTGGACACAATACACAAAGCTCTGTTTTATTCGACAAAATTCCACAGTATTCTGGACATCTGTGTTGGTGAATCTTTTGCAATTTGTTTAATGAACAATGGAGGCTGCAAAGAAGAACATTGTAGGTGGGATCGATCGGTGTCTTAGCGGCTAAGTACAATACTTACAGCAACACAACGAGGACTACTTACCCTGATAGAAGACGCCTAGCTGATGCTTGCCGCCAAACCCACGGATGAAGTCCTTCGTCCCGCCGTTGATCGCTGGAACGCAGGTGAGCACGGCTGTTGATGGGAAGATGAGGGCTGGCTGGCGTAGGTGGAGCGCTAATGTTTTATCAAAGTTTTGTGAGTTCCGGCTGCTAAGTTGCTAAATTAGCCTTAGCGTCGTTAGCAACAGCATTGTTAAGCCTTACCAGGCTGAGAATTTTTAACCGTGTAGTTACATGTACATGGTTTAATAATATTTTTGCTCTTCTGTCTATCCTTTCAGTCAGGGGTTTATTTATTTTGTTTCTATCTTCATTTGAGAACGATGCTAGCACGTTAGCTCAATAATACTACTATTACTTCTACTATCAGGAGACACTGAACTCAACCCTGGACCTGCAACAACACGGTTAATGTTGTCCCGACTGGCGAAGACTAGCAATACTACTGCTAGCGTCGCCATCGAAGCTAACTCAGCTACCGGCTCATCTCAGCTCAAGCTCACCTGTGCTCCAGCGATCGGCGGCTCGGCAGAGGACTTCGCCCCGTTCATCGACACGGTCGGAGGCTCGGCGGCGGCGTTGGAGGACGACCCAGTCATCAGAGAAGGCAGCGACTCAGCGGCGGTGAACGACGCGGTGGCGGTGGACGGCGACCAAGTCATCGGTGATGGCGGAGAACTGCACGAGATGGCGGGGGTCCACGCGGCCTCTCCTCGGTCCATGACGGTCGAGGACGCGGCATACACTGGATTTAGAGGCGCCTTTACAAAAACATTTTCGTTGTTCTCTTTGTCTTCAAAAAAGCCAGCCAAAAGGAAATCCACCCCCAGCAACCCTACCTGGCATCCCCCTCTACCCCTCTCCAACTCCGCCCCTCCCCCTCCCTCCCCCTTCACCTGGAGGAAGAACAATATGCCTCTCTCTCTCTCTCCTTTCTCTTCCTTCGGTTCTTCAACTTCAACAGCAATAATAACCAACAACTTTTCTGGTCAGTACCACAACACAGCGGACTCTGATGCCCTTTTTGGTTCCAGTGGACTACACATCATCCACCTTAATGTGAACAGCCTCTCTGGAGCCAAACTCGACCAAATCAGAGAAATGTTCCTCAACACGAAGGTAAAAATCTTGTGTTTCTCTGAAACCAAATTTGATCAAAGTATTTCTGACTCAGAGATAGAAATAGAAAACTTTTCGGTTATCAGAAAGGACAGGAATAAACACGGTGGGGGCGTTTGTATGTATATTCACCAAGATATTAAATACATAACTCGCACTGATCTTAACCACAATGACCTGGAATCTGTGTGGGCGGAAATCAAATTTAAAAACGCTAAGCCGGTATTAATAGGGACTGTTTATAGACCCCCTAATCAGAGTGATTTTTATGGGGTTTTGGAAGAATGCTTGGCGGGGACAGACAACGTGGAGAAAATTATAACTGGGGATCTGAACACAGATATTCAACGCAAAGATGCGCCTGTCTTCAGATCCTTCAGCAAGTTTTGTAATCTGCACGGTCTTTCCCAGCTAATAGCGCTACCTACAAAGGTGTGTGATTCCACCCAATCAACCATAGATCTCATTCTCACTTCAGACCGGCCTAAAATAAAAAATTGTGGGGTCATGATCTGTGGTCTTAGCGACCACTATCTAACCTTCTGCACCCGCAAATAGCTAAACCTAAAGCCAATGGCCACATAACAGCCCAATCCAGATCCCTCAAAAAATACTCCAATGACAATTTCAATTTAAAATTAGATGAGTGGGACTGGTCCCCTGTGCTCGCGAGCAACCTGGTCGATGTTGCTTGGGATCGCTTCAAAACGGCGTTCCTAAAGATACTAAATGACATGGCTCCCGTGAAAACAGTCAGGATCAAAGCCCGCTCGGAACCATGGATGAATCCGGACCTATTAGCTGCCATAAAAGACAGAGACAGGAAATACTCTGAATACCAAAAATGTAAAACAGAAGTAGATAAACAGCCCAATAATATCAACCTCAAATTACTCCTTTCAACTCTCAAAAAGCAATGCAATAAATTAAGAAATAAGTCAACCAACCTGACTAAATCCTTAAAAAAAAATTACATTAACGACAAAATAGAGGAAAACACAAATAAGCCACGAGAGCTCTGGAAAATTCTCAACAACCAGCTTCTTGGTTGCAGCCAGAAACTTAAAACAAGACTCACCAACATCAGCATCAAGGAGGGTGACTCCCTCATTACAGACAAAATGGAGGTAGCTAGCAGACTTAACATCTTTTTCACCAGCATAGACGCAACCCTTGTCAACAAGCTGTCCCCCCACTCTGGTCGCTTTGGTGTAGAACACATTAAAGCCTTCTACAGAAAGCTAGGAGTACCCAACGATGATTTCAAATTAGAAATGGTCACAGCTGATGAGGTGTTTAAAAAATTGAGCGCGCTCCACCCTAACAAGGCCACCGGCCTTGATAATATTCCCTCCAGATTCCTGAGGGAGTCTGCCTCCATCATTGCCCCGATCATCACGCACATAATAAACCTATCAATTACACAAGGCCAAGTACCAAAAGATTTTAAGATTGCAAGAGTAACTCCCCTCTTTAAAAAAGGAAGCAAATTGGTACCTGGCAACTACCGACCTGTTTCTATTCTCAGTTCCATTTCGAAAGTAATGGAAAAAAATGTTTATGAACAGGTCGATAGTTACCTTGCCACTAATAAACTCATGTACAAATTCCAATCCGGCTTCAGAACTAACCACTCCACTGACACATGCCTTCTCTATCTGACGACCACATCAAACATGAGGTGGACGCGGGCAAATACTGCGGCATGGTCATGCTGGACCTTCAGAAGGCCTTTGACACCGTTAACCACGCTATACTGTTGGATAAGCTCAGAGCAATCGGATTTAACAAAAACTCATGGAGCTGGATGCAATCTTACTTGGAGGGGAGGGAGCAGGTGGTAGAGGTAAACAGCACCCCCCCCCCCCCCCCCCCTCGGTGAGTTGTGGAGTCCCCCAAGGCAGTATATTGGGACCTTTACTGTTCCTAATATACATAAACGACATGTCATTGGCATGCGACTGTGAATTGTTTTTGTTTGCGGATGACTCTGCCTTGCTGGTATCCGGCAAGGACAAGTCACAGGTGGAGAAAATCCTCAGTGCTGAGCTCTGTATAACTTGCACCTGGCTCGCTGACAACAAGCTATCCATACACTTGGGTAAAACAGAATCCATCCTGTTTGGGTCCCACATCAACCTCAAGAAAGTCAATGACTTCACCATAAAAGTGGGTGACATTGTTATCACAAGGAAAGATGAGGTCACCTACCTAGGTTCCATTCTAGAGGCTAACCTTTCCTGTGATAAAATGGCAACCAAGGTAATCAAAAAGGTTAACCAACGAACGAGATTTCTCTACAGAATCTCCTCTCTGGTCAACAAAAGCACCTTGAGGATTCTGGCGGGAACTCTCGTTCAACCCTTTTTCGATTACGCATGCACCTCCTGGTACCCTAGCACCTCCAAAACCCTCAAATATAAACTCCAAACATCTCAGAACAAGCTAGTCAGGTTACTGCTAGACCTCCACCCCAGATCCCACCTCACTCCTACCCACTTCTCTAAAGTGGGCTGGCTCAAGGTGGAGGACAGAGTTAAACAACTAGCACTGAGCCTAGTCTATAAAATCCGCTACACCTCCCTGATACCAAAGTACATGTCAAACTACTTCCTTAACGTAAATGACCACCATAACCACAACACCAGGGGGAGCTCCACTAACCACGTTAAACCCAGATTCCGAACTAACAAAGGTCTTAACTCATTCTCTTTCTATGCCACATCAATGTGGAATGCGCTTCCAACAGGTATAAAAGAAAGGGCATCTCTATCCTCCTTCAAAACCGCAATAAAAGTTCACCTCCAGGCAGCTACAACCCTCAACTAACACCCTCCCCGGATTGCTAATAATCAAATGTAAACAAACAAATGCAGATACTTTTTCTTATGCCTTCTGATCTCTCTCTCTCTCTCTCTCTCTCCCCCTCTCTCTATCTCTCTCTCTCTCTCTCTCTCTCTCTATGTCCACTACTTGATGTCCATATCCTACCCCCCCCCTCCCCCCTCCACACTCCTGATTGTAAATAATGTAAATAATTAATTGTGATTATCATGTGTGATGACTGTATTATGATGATAGTATATATGATAGTATATATCTGTATCATGAATCAATTTAAGTGGACCCCGACTTAAACAAGTTGAAAAACTTATTCGGGTGTTACCATTTAGTGGTCAATTGTACGGAATATGTACTTCACTGTGCAACCTACTAATAAAAGTCTCAATCAATCAATCAATCAATCAATCAATCAATCAGTAGCTAAGTGTGTCACCGATGTATTGTCTGGGAGATAAAAGTCACTTTAAATGTCCATTTCGCGTGCTCGACTCTCATTTTCAAGAGGATATAGTATCCGAGGTGGTTTAAAATACAAATCCGTGATACACAATAGAAAAAGGAGAGAGTACATAGTTCTGTGAGTTCCGGTTGCTAAGTTGCTAAATTAGCCTTAGTGTCGTTAGCAACAGCATTGTTAAGCCTTACCAGGCTGAGAATTTTTAACCGTGTAGTTACATGTACATGGTTTAATAGTATGTTTGCTCTTCTGTCTATCCTTCCAGTCAGGGGTTTATTTATTTTGTTTCTATCTTCATTTGAGAATGATGCTAGCACGTTAGCTCAGTAGCTAAGTGTGTCACCGATGTATTGTCTTGGAGATAAAAGTCACTTTAAATGTCCATTTCGCGTGCTCGACTCTCATTTTCAAGAGGATATAGTATCCGAGGTGGTTTAAAATACAAATCCGTGATACACAATAGAAAAAGGAGAGAGTACATAGTTCTGTGAGTTCCGGCTGCTAAGTTGCTAAATTAGCCTTAGTGTCGTTAGCGACAGCATTGTTAAGCCTTACCAGGCTGAGAATTTTTAACCGTGTAGTTACATGTACATGGTTTAATAGTATTTTTGCTCTTCTGTCTATCCTTCCAGTCAGGGGTTTATTTATTTTGTTTCTATCTTCATTTGAGAACAATGCTAGCACGCTAGCTCAGTAGCTAAGTGTGTCACCGATGTCTTGTTTTGGAGATAAAAGTCACTTTAAATGTCCATTTCGCGTGCCCGACTCTCATTTTCAAGAGGATATAGTATCTGAGGTGGTTTAAAATACAAATCTGTGATCTACAATAGAAAAAGGAGAGTGTGGAATCCAATGAGCCAGCTTGTACCTAAGTTACGGTCAGAGCGAAAAAAGATACGTCCATCACTGCCTCTCAAGTCCTTCACTGCAACGTTCCTCATCTACGAATCTTTCATCCTCGCTCATATTAATGGGGTAATCGTCACTTTCTCGGTCCGAATCTCTCTCGCTCCATTATAAACAATGGGGAATTGTGAGGAATACTAGCTCCTGTGACGTCACGCCACTTCCGGTACAGGCAAGGCTTTTTTTATCAGCGAGCAAAAGTTGCGAACTTTATCGTCGATTTTCTCTACTAAATCCTTTCAGCAAAAATATGGCAATATCGCGAAATGATCAAGTATGACACATAGAATGGATCTGCTATTCCCGTTTAAATAAAAAAAAAATCATTTCAGTAGGCCTTTAAATGGGAAAACTGTGTGGGCTTTTGCTCTGATGGCGCACAGACCATGGCAAAGTCAAGAAACGGGCTGCAGGCTCTAATAAAGAGGGTTGCGCCAAATGCTCATTGGACACACTGTGTCATTCACCGGGAAGCACTCGCGTCAAGGCAGCTCAGCCCCGAACTCAATGAGGTTTTAACAGTGGCAGTGTCAAGCCTGCAACCCCGATTTGAAAAGCTGTGCAGTGCAAAACAGGCTCATTGCAGCCACTAATGCTGGAGTACTGTAAAACTCATGTTCACTTGCCCTGTCTTGCCAAATGCATTAGCTCCTCCTTTTTTTTTGCAAAGATGTCAAAGTGGCACTTTTATTTTTATTTATTATTGAACTTGATGCAAGTTATTTGATTTATTATTGAACTTGATGCAAGTTATAACACTTTTATTTGATTTATTATTGAACTTGATGCAAGTTATAACACTTTTATTTGATTTATTATTGAACTTGATGCAAGTTATAACACTTTTATTTGATTTATTATTGAACTTGATGCAAGTTATAACACTTTTTTATTTATTATTGAACTTGATGCAAGTTATAACACTTTTTTTGATTTATTATTGAACTTGATGCAAGTAATAACACTTTTTTTGATTTATTATTGAACTTGATGCAAGTTATTTTATTTGATATTGAACTTGATGCAAGTTATACCACAGCTGCACAGTTATTTTATTTATTATTGAACTTGATGTTATTTTATGTTATTGAGTTTGAATGTATACAACTTGATGTTACTTGATGTTCAATAAATTTGAAAATGTTAAGCTTGGCATTAGCGTTCTGTTGGGGCGATGGAGACAGGTGGGGCTTGAAAACTCCCCCTTGTCCAAAGTGGGGGATGACAAAAAAAGTTTGAGAACCTCTGCCCGAACCCCAGATTTCCATTGGGTGCGGAACGGCTGCGGAACGGCAGCTGACTCTTTCTGTTTACATTCCAGTCCATTTCCACCGCCGCCATACCCCTTGGGCAGCTCTTCTATATTTGCCAGATAGCGCAACACAGCGGATCAATTTTGCTAAAATCTGCTTGTGTGGGACAGTCATGCACAAACACAAAATAAAATTCAAAATAAAATACTCTGTGTTTAAGATTGTATTATACACTTTGACACGTCCTAATGAGCAGAGGCGGACATGAAGTCAATTTGTCAAAGGTTTTCAGACAT
Organism: Entelurus aequoreus; assembly: GCF_033978785.1. Taxonomy (NCBI): domain Eukaryota; kingdom Metazoa; phylum Chordata; class Actinopteri; order Syngnathiformes; family Syngnathidae; genus Entelurus; species Entelurus aequoreus. Next base: position 41,789,721 of record NC_084739.1, read on the forward strand.
AATTTGTATGTGTGTGCATGTGTGTGTGTGCGTGTTTGTGTGGTGTGTGTACATATACAATGCTCGCCAGGAATGATGTTAATATTGTGTTGTTCCTTGCTACTACTAGAAGAATAAAGTTGTCGTTCTGCAAGGCAAAATGGAGTCTTTTCCAAAAGTCAAGAACAAACGCCCGCTTGTGTATATTTATGGACACAAAGCTCGAGACGGTGCACTGTGTTGCCATTCAGCAGCCGTTCCATATCTCGAATGGCAAGACCAGGTTTATTTTCTTCTCCTCTGGAAAGAGAGAATAAACTGTTTTTGGTTTGCTTTACTACAACTTCTCTTATCACGTGGGGATTTGCGAAATCTCGTAAAAGCCTGTGCTACTTAGCTGCACTGCAGAGCTGCAACAATGGGCATCAGGGATTGGCGGATGGTGGAAATGTTCTTTGGCGGCGCCGTTACGCATCCAGTGGAAATCTGGGGTAACAATCCCTAATTTTAATATTAATGTGTATTGGTATATGTTAGATATTACGGTGTATCTTTTACTGTGTATTTGTGTTTTACCTGAGGCTGAGGTTGTTAATCTCGATGGGATTTGCCAAAGCTCCATGCCGATCTAAATAGGGCTTGATTCCCATTCAGCAGGTACATAGTGTACACAAAGAAAAAGTTTAGGTGCTGCACATGTTGCAAAACAAGAAACAGAAAGGCAAATTAATAGCACTCCACAGGAAATGCTGACAAAACATACAAACACCAACATAGGAAGTAACCTGTCACGCAGAACGTGACATCTAATCTATGCAGACGAGGCAAAAAAAACAAACACATTTTTCTGGACGTGTCCTTTTTGAGACACATGGCCCAGTGCCAAAGCGGTTTATAAGAAAAAAGAAACATCATTTGGTTCATATTCTTTCAAATCCGTATCGAGAAAAGTGACGCAACTGCATCCGATTGGCAAAAAACAATCGAGTCTTTCATTTAACTAAAGATCTTAGCGAGAATGCAAATTCCTGCTTAAGAAAAAGTGACCTACGTCCCTAATGATGCTTTACTAACTAGTATTACCCCCATTCTACTGTACCAGCCTGTGACAAGGACCAGTAGAAAGCTTCCGTCCCACCTCAGTGCACAATTCTCTCAACTGTGAGCTGTCTGCTTTCTTGCATGTACAGCAATTTCCAAATCACCCCACAGAATTTCAGTGGGATTAAGATCTGGCCCATTCCTTGATGGATTAACTAAAGTATTTTGGGTCATTGTAGTAAGTAACATCCACCTCTGATGGCTTCATGATTTCTTTAGTACGTGCCCAAATAATTAAATTTAAGAATCATCTGTCCAAGGCATAGATGTGTACAATGACATGAAAACAGAACTATGAAATATGGCCGATTTCCAGTCATACCACATGAACAATTTATTTCAGTAATATAATTGATGGTATCCAGTGTTTTAGATAGATCTCGGACAACTTAAATTTGAATTGTTTTTACATTTTAGTCACCTATCTAATAGTTTTATGTATAGACTCAACAGTGCAAATGATTCTGAAAATCCTGCACACTATTTGTTTGTTATTAATATAATATTTGTCCCTTTGGTGAGCAAATCATAATCAGGTGTTGAGCTACCTGTTGAAAGTCCTCTTTTTGTATTGCAATACAAACCTAATAGCTCTGGTGTTTTTTGGTTCTATTTACTGTAAGTTGTTTCCATCACAAAGTGGCATAATACACATTTAGGATGAAGGATGAATATATAGTATTTCTGAAGGTCGCAAAATGACTTTGGTTTTGTCTTTAATACACTGCAGCTACAGTGCTTTGTGAGTTTATATTTGTCAGAATGGTCTCTAAAGGCCTAATTTCATCCATAAAAGTGTTCTTGAGGGCCACAATTCATCTAAAGCAGTGGTTCTCAAACTTTTTTTGTCATCCCCCACTTTGGACAAGGGGGAGTTTTCAAGCCCCACCTGCCCCCATCGCCCCAACAGAACGCTAATGCAAAGCTTAACATTTTCAAATGTATCGAACATCAAGTAACATCAAGTTTTATACATTCAAACTCAATAACATAAAATAAAATCAAGTTCAATAATAAATAAAATAACTGTGCAGCTGTGGTATAACTTGCATCAAGTTCAATATCAAATAAAATAACTTGCATCAATTCAATAATAAATAAAACAAAAGTGTTATAACTTGCATCAAGTTCAATAATAAATCAAAACAAGTGTTACAACTTGCATCAAGTTCAATAATAAATCAAATTAAAGTGTTATAACTTGCATCAAGTTCAATAATAAATCAAATAACTTGCATCGAGTTCAATAATAAATCAAACAAAATTGTTATAACTTGCATCAAGTTCAATAATAAATAAAACAAAAGTGTTATAACTTGCATCAAGTTCAATAATAAATCAAAAAAAGTGTTATAACTTGCATCAAGTTCAATAATAAATCAAATAAAAGTGTTATAACTTGCATCAAGTTCAATAATAAATAAAACAAAAGTGTTATAACTTGTATCAAGTTCAATAATGAATCAAAAAAAGTGTTATAACTTGCATCAAGTTCAATAATAAATCAAATAAAAGTGTTATAACTTGCATCAAGTTCAATAATAAATCAAATAACTTGCATCAAGTTCAATAATAAATGAAAATAAAAGTGCCACTTTGCAATCTTTGCCAAAAAAAAGGAGGACAGGGCAAGTGAACGTGAGTTTTACAGTACTCCAGCATTAGTGGTTGCAATGAGCCTGTTTTGCACTGCACAGCTTTTCAAATGGGGGTTGCAGGCTTGACACTGCCACTGTTAAAACCTCATTGAGTTCGGGGCTGAGCTGCCTTGACGCGAGTGCTTCCCGGTGAATGACACATTGTGTCCAATGCGCATTTGGAGCAACCCTCTTTATTAGAGCCTGCAGCCCGTTTCTTGACTTTGCCATGCGCGCCATCAGAGCAAAAGCCCACACAGTTTTCCCATTTAAGGTCGTGTTCTTTGAGGAAACTGTCCATTATCTTGAACAGCTCATCAGCAGTGGCTCTATTTTTTATGTATTTGCAAAACAGCAAATCCTCGCACAGTGACTCGCCATTCACAAAGCTTCCGCTTAGCCCCGCCCCCATTAGTTACTGTTGCTGTCTGTCAAACTTTCGCTCCTACCTAGAAATGTAAAGCATACAGGAAAAATAAGTAATTTACATTTATCTATATAGCGGATTTCACAGACAGAATCACAAAGTGATTTCCAGTGTGTATAGAAAATGAAAGCATAGTAAAAAAAAAAAATCAAAGAATATAATAATAAAAAAATAAAAAAAATCAAAGTGAAATTTCCTCCCGTTCCTCGCGCCCCACCTGTCATGTCTCTATTCCCCACCAGTGGGGCGCGCCCCACACTTTGAGAAACGCTGATCTAAAGGGACATGTGCATTTATGGATCAATAGTCATGTTTTATTCAATTTTGTATTTGGAGTTTGAGTCAGTGGAGGCTCCACTTTAGTCCCAAACTAGTATAATTAATTCCGTGATCATGGTTGATTTACATCATATTTCCCATATGAAATAATGTAAAAAATAACCGTTGTAAACTCAAATTACCATCAGTAAAAAAATTTAATACCACTACAGTAGATTTTTTCTTAGTTAAACATAATGTAATGTATAATGGAAAGATAAGTTCACCAATGTTTGACAAACTATATAAAAACAAAACGACTCATTCCCTGAACAGGAGCAGGAAAAAGTTTGCTTAGCGTTACTATCCATTAGTGATGTTTCGTGACATATTGCATGACGACAGTTGTTTTGGCTCGTGAGGCACATTGGTCTGTCAATTTTTGGTTCATCTCCAAATTGTGGTCCCGCTTTTCAAGAAGAGGGACCGGAGGTTGTGTTCCGATTATAAAAGGATCACACTCCTCAGCCTCCCAGAAGAAGTCAATTCCAGGGTGCTGGAGAGGACAGGAGGAACAATGCGGTTTTCGTCATGGTCGTGGAACACAGGACATCTTTATACCCTCTCTAGGGTACATGTGTTTTGTGGATTTGGAGAAGGCCTTCGATCGTGTCCCTCGCAATATATCCTGAGGGGGGTGCACCAGGAGTACAGGGTGCCTTTCCAATCGGAGCAGGAGTCTGGTTCGCTTAGCCGGTAGTAAGTCAGACATGTTTACAGTGGACGTTGGACACCGCCAGGGCTGCCATTTGTCACCGGTCCTGCTCATATGGAGAGAATTTCTAGGCGCATTCACGGTATAGGGGTTTCCAGCTTGGTGGCCAGAGGATCACATCTCTGCTTTTTACAGAAGATGTGGTCCTGCTGGCTTCATCGAGCTGGGACCTTCAGCGTTCATTGGGGCGGTTTGCAGCTGATTGTGAAGCTGATGGATGAGGATCAGCACCTCCAAATCTGAGTCATTGGTTCTCAGTCCGAACAGGGTGGACTGCACCCCCCGGGTTGGGAGTAAAGTTTTGCCTCAAGTGCAGGAGTTCAAGTATCTTCAGTTCACGAGTGAGGAAAGAATGGAACGCAAGATTGACCGACAGATCAGTGCGGCGTCAGCAGTGATGCAGTCACTGGACCAGTCTGTTGTGGTGAAGAGAGAGCTGAGCCAGAAGGCAAAGCTCTCAATTTACTAGTCAGTCTACGTTCCTAACCCCACCTACGGTGACAAGCCTTTGGTAATAACCGAAAGGAGAAGGTAGCAAATACAAGCGGCAGAAATTAGATTGATCTGCAGGATGTCTGTGATCACCCTCTCAGAGATAGGGTGAGGAGCTCGGCAATCGGGGAGAGGCTCAGAGTAGAGCCGCTGCTTTTTCACATTAAGAGGAGCCAGCTGAGGTGGCTCGTGCATCTACTACAGATGCCTTCTGGATGCCTCCCTGTTGAGGTGTTTAGAGCATATCCAGCCAGGAGGAGGCCTTGGGGCAGACCTAGAACACACTGGGGGGACTATGTCTTAGAGCTGGCCTGGAAGGAACGTGGTGACCCCCTATAGAACTAGAGGAAAGAGGTCTGGGTATCTCTACTTAGTCTGCTGTGCCTGAGACCCGGGTATGGATTAGCGGCAGAAATGGATGGATGGATAGAAAGATAGATTACTGTATTTTTATATCATTCATGTGTTCTGTGTAGTGAGTGACTTCGGTGTTACAGTAATTCAGGTATAAGGTAGGTCTACTACGGTAAACTATCACATCACCGTCGTAAGATCGGAACTTATACATAGGCCGAGGACCAAATGTCTCCATCTATTGCAGAAGAAAAACACTAACTAGTTTGTGTTTAGTTTTTGGGAGATCGGTAGACACTGATCGATCAGCCTTTAAACAGTATTGTGTAATTTTTGTAAAAAAGTATGTGTCAGTTGTCAGGCCAGTGTATATCCATACACAGTGTGGAGCCGCTCCACTAAGTTATTAATCATCACCTGTTTTGCGGCAAATAAACTGCATTTTTTTACAAGTAACATTACCACTGGACGAGGCAAAATATGTTACACACTGAGTAAACAAGTTGCAGACAAGAGGGCATGCTAATTGCTAAGATAGCCGCTAGAAACAACACAAGAAATACGTGCTTAGTAAAGTTTAAGAAGTGTAGATGTAAGAAAGTTATAGCAAAAAGTAAGCAGTTATTAACAGGAAATGTAAAGGTAGATTAATAAGAGTCTTGAGAGAGAACATTATAACAACTGTTGGTATGTAGCGGACAGGTGTAAACATAAGAGGAAGGCGGGTCGATCCATATATTTGTAGTGTCGATACTAAGTGTAACTAATATCAGTGTATGATCAATATTAGAGTGATTAGGTCGATGTTTTAATTTTCACAAAAGCAGTTTTTTGTCATTTTTGTATTTTTTTTTTACCAAACCCAGGGAATAACTCCCTGGTCACAGGAGGACTTTGAGGGCAAAAGACAAATGATTTAAATGAGTAATGGATAATTTAATGTGCATTATTGACTTTGTTTTGATCAAACAATTCTATGAAATAAAAGAAAATAAGGAACTAGTTTAAATATGGTGTTGATTTTGTCACACTGTCAATAGCATTCACCATCAACACGTGATCGGCATCGGCCAATCTAACTCATGGGTCAGAATATGCACGTAAAACCCTGATAAGAACACTCCTACAGCACATGTGCTGTAATGTAATTAGGCTCCTATCAGATTACTTTAAAAGGAATGTTTGCAACGAGGCGTTATACAATTCAGGGACAGGGGTTAATTTAACATACTGAGAAATGTACAGCTTGGAATAATGATTATATGGAGGAGTCAAAATAATCCCATTTATTAAAAGCTTTTTTAAGCTAAATTTATTGCTGCGTTATGCTTAGTATATTTAGCACACCCCACATGGCTGGGGATTTCACACTAGTCGCATAATTTTGGTCTTGACTTCTCTCTGTATGTATGATAAGATTACCGCAAATCTTCAAGATGCAACTTTTAATCAAATTTGAATAATAGGATATCGAGACGCATTTGGTGGATTTAAAGATTCCCTCTTTATAAATGTCAACCTGTTGGTAGGTTGGTATGGAATAGCAAATGTGTATTGGGTGGGTAGATTTTGAAATTAATTGTATTCTACTGAATTTTGTATATTATATGATGATGTATATTTTAATGTCCATAAACTGTATGCTTCTAGAGATTACCGTTTTGCAGAACGAACCCTGACATTAACAAAATAAACTATAATATCATATAAAATTGTCTGTAAATAGATAAATAAAATAAAGAAATTGTTCCGACAGGGAAGCTACATATGTGGCTATCATATCTGCAATGTACAGTAGATGCTATTGATAGCAACTCTGCTCTCTTGTTGTCATAACGATGATGTCTTGCCCCCAAAACACTAGTTGTGTATCTCAGTTGTTTAACATACACGTTATTTGTCCAGTGACAGTGACACTACAGAGTTTTCCAACAGGTAGTTGGTGATACAGTAACTCACTAAAGGCTTAAACAATATTTGTCTCAATAGTTAATATGTTATGTAAGTGTTCAGTTCAGACAATATGCTTCTATTTATTGACACATTCTCATAACAAAGCATGAAGTCAATGACCACAGTGTTTGAGTGGCAATATTTGCTTGATAAATAAAGCACAATGGAAATGTTGCCAGTCATCTTAATAAAATAAAAATATCTTACCTCTCCTTTGTTTTTGTCAAAGTAGTTCTCATAGTAATGAAAACTGGAGACATCTGCTCTATCATAATGCTGCACACTGAATATATTATGTTTTAAGTTAGGCAGGCGAGACCTATTTTACAGAAATATGTTTAATTGTATTCTGAAGTTAAGCAGAAAAACTATGTAAGAAAAATAAATAATGTATTCTGTTAATTTTGCACAAAAAATATTATTGAACACTTCGTTCCCCATGTATTCACATTGCTCCAAAGTGTGTGCATCTAATTAAATTCTGCTTGGGTCAAAGAATATAGAAATATGTGTGTCGATTGCAGAGGTGGCAGTAACAAGCGACATGTAGCTAAGCTACGTAGCTTAATTACATTTTACAGTAGCTTGGCGATAGCTTAGCTACTTTTTTAACAAGTAGCTTTTCCTGTAGCTCAGCTACATTTAGATCCTTGTAGCTTGGTTGCTTACATCAAAGCTACAAGGTACAAAGACAGAAAATAGACTCCGAATCCAGGCAAAAAAAAAAGTTATGGCGAAAATACAATGACCTGAATAAATGAGAACATACATACATACGGAGAAAATCCATGATGATTAGTTGGTGTTTGTATGATGAGTCACAATTGGCTAAGGTTAGGGAGAAACATTCCGGACTGGCCAATCAGAGGCAAGACAAGACGGTTCATCGAAACTTGTAAGCAAAATCATAACAATCACGCACTCATGTCTCATGACGAAGAGGGAGTCAGAGACAGAGGGATGCTTCAAGCTGACGACCTAAAATAAAAAAAAAACAGTGGCGTGCGGTGAGGTTAATGTCTGGTGAGGCACGACTGCATCATCACAGTCAGATTTACAAACATATGAACCTGCATTGCAGGTGTACCTAATGTTGTGTCCCTGCGGTCGTTCGCGGCTCCTGCAGCGCGAGCATTGTTGTTTTTGCACTTTTTGGCTTCTTGTTAAGTGACTTTTTTTGGGTGGATTCGGTCTTGCACGTGGAGGGTTTGGGTGTGGGCTTTGGTTGGTGTGGCCGCGGCGCTCCCGTCGGGCGGTGCATTCTGCGGCGGAGGTGCTTGGCACCAGGAGGCGGGGTTATGAGACGAGCCTCACACAGTGTGTCTTCGCAGCAGAGTTTTATGAATGCTCAGCACTAAATACGTTACACACATACAGTTGTTGACAAAATACACTGTACATTATATACCTCAGCTAACTAAACTATGGAAATGTATAATATAATTCATATAGCAATACGGTCTCACTGCACAGCAGGCCAGCAGTTAGCCGAGTCATTGTGCACAATCCATGTTGAGGCACAACGCAGTGACATGCTTTAACTGGCTGCTGATCACTGCACCGTCTCTTCTCAGTATTTGAACGGCAAATGTGAAAATAAAAATAAAAATCATCTAAAACTGGTGAAGTTAAATGGAAAATAACTTTAGTATAATCACTGGATACATATAACAATTAAAAAATTTTTTTTTTCCTTTTTCCTTTTTTTTTTCTTTCCATGATGGCAGGTGAGGCCGTGCCTCCCCTGCCTCTAGTGACGGCACGCCACTGAAAAATACATACTGTATTTTTCGGAGTATAAGTCGCTTAGGAGTATAAGTCGCACCGGCCGAAAATGCATAATAAAGAAGGAAAAAAACATATATAAGTCGCACTGGAGTATAAGTCACATTTTTTGGGGTAATTTATTTCATAAAACCCAACACCAAGAATAGACATTTGAAAGGTAATTTGAAATAAATAAAGAATAGTGAACAACAGGCTGAATAAGTGTAATTTATATGACGCATAAATAACCAACTGAGAACCTGTCTGGTATGTTATCGTAACATATCATGGTAAGAGTCATTTAAATAACTATAACATATAGAACATGCTATACGTTTACCAAACAATCTGTCACTCCTAATCGCTAAATCCGATGAAATCTTATACGTCTAGTCTCTTGAGATCGGTAGGTTTTGAGTTCAAACCCCGGCTGAGTCATACCAAAGACTATAAAAATGGGACCCATTACCTCCCTGCTTGGCACTCAGCATCAAGGGTTGGAATTGGGGGTTAAATCACCAAAAATGATTCCCGGGCGCAGCCACCGCTACTGCCCACTGCTCCCCTCACCTCCCAGGGGGTGATCAAGGGTGATGAGTCAAATGCAGAGAATAATTTCGCCACACCTAGGTGTGTGTGACAATCATTGGTACTTTTACGTGAATGAGCTAAATAATATTATTTGATATTTTAGGGTAATGTGTTAATAATTTCACACATAAGTCGCTCCTGAGTATAAGTCGCACCCCCCGCCAAACTATGAAAAAAACTGTGACTTATAGTCCGAAAAATACGGTACTTAAAAATGGCAAAGGAATTCTCTCCCACGGATTAGATTTTTCCTTTCGTAATGAAGATTACGTGCAGGAAACCCACAATAATGTGTGTCCTTGGCCATATTTAGACACATTAATGCGTTTAGAGAAAACAATACCCGAAACCTTAGTTTTTAGTTGTTTACTCTGTAAATCAAAATCATAACTGCTCACTTCATGTAAAAAGTCCAACACAATTTTAGGAACACACATTAAAGGCCTACTGAAATGATTTTTTTTTATTTAAACGGGGATAGCAGATCCATTGTATGTGTCATACTTGATCATTTCGCAATATTGCCATATTTTTGTTGAAAGGATTTAGTAGAGAACATCGACGATAAAGTTTGCAACTTTTGGTCACTGATAAAAAAAAGCCTTGCCTGTACCGTCGCAGGTTGAAAGGCTCCTCACTCTTCTCCATTGTTTACACCAGCAGCGAGAGCGATTCAGACCGAGAAAGTGACGATTACCCCATTAATTTGAGCGAGGATGAAAGATTTGTGGATGAGGAACGTGAGAGTGAAGGACTAGAGTGCAGTGCAGGACGTATCTTTTTCGCTCTGACCTTAACTTAGGTACAAGGGCTCATTGGATTCCACACTTTCTCTTTTTTCTATTGTGGATCACGGATTTGTATTTTAAACCACCTCGGATACTATATCCTCTTGAAAATGAGAGTCGAGAACGCAAAACGGACATTCACAGTGACTTTTATCTCCACGACAATACATCGGTGAAGCACTTTAGCTACGGAGCTAACGTGATAGCATCGGGCTTAACTGCAGATAGAAACAAAAGAAATAAGCCCCTGACTGGAAGAATAGACAAAAAATCAACAATACTATTAAACCATGGACATGTAACTACGCGGTTAATGCTTTACAGCCTGGCGAAGCTTAACAATGCCGTTGCAAACGACGCCATTGAAGCTAACTTAGCTACGGGACCTCACAGAGCTATGCTAAAACCATTAGCTATCCACCTACGCCGGCCCTCATCTGCTCATCAACACTCGTGCTCACCTGCGTTCCAGCGATCGACGGCGCGACGAAGGACTTCACCCGATCATCGATGCGGTCGGCGGCTAGCGTCGGATAGCGCGTCTACTATCCAACTCAAAGTCCTCCTGGTTGTGTTGCTGCAGCCAGCCGAAATACACCGATCCCACATACAGCTTTCTTCTTTGCAGTCTCCATTGTTCATTAAACAAATTGCAAAAGATTCACCAACACAGATGTCCAGAATACTGTGGAATTTTGCGATGAAAACAGAGCTGTTTGTATTGGGATACAATGTGTCCCAATACTTCCGCTTCAACCATTGACGTCATGCGCAAACGTCATCATATCTAGACATTTTCAACCGGAAGTTTTCCGGGAAATTTAAAATTGCACTTTATAAATTAACCTGGCATGTGTTGCAATGTTAAGATCTCCTCATTGATATATAAACTATCAGACTGCGTGGTCGGTAGTAGTGGGTTTCAGTAGGCCTTTAAGGTGAGTTGAGATCATGAAAGGTTTTATGGCACAGAACCATTACTAACTGTTCCCAAACAACACACAAGTCATTGATTTGTTTGTCAAGATATAGATAGACGCTGTTTTTTGCTGAAGGTAGAGAAAATGGACAACATTGTAGGGGTGGGCCAATGAAAAGGCAGATAAATACATACAGTGGGGTGCAAATCCCAAGAGGTAGTTGTACGGTGTCCTGCCCTGTCCTAAATGACAGATAGTCAATAGTAATGGACCCTTATTGGTTCCATTTGCACACTCTCAGTTAGATTACCATTGATTTTATACATGTGGGACCATATACTGTATATAAATACTGTTAAATGAAGCTTAGATGTAACAAGCTACTTTTGCCGTGTAGCTTGTAATTTAGCTTGCTACAATTCCTCAGGGATAGCTTCCCCTGTAGCTGAGTTACATTTAATCGAGAGTAACTTGTGGCTTAGCTTAGTACTATCCAAGTAGCTTGCCCATCACTGGTAGATTGTCAGTCATCAGGTCATATTATCCACAAAGGTTGAATGGATGCATCTTCAACAAGAAGAGTACACTTTCCTCCGTTCAAACTTAATGGATAGTGTAAAACCTGCTCTGAAATTGCGCTGTAACAAATGCACAGCAGGAAATGTCTTGTATTTTTGTTTGCAGTTGAAAAATAATTCCCAAGATTGAGATGAGCCAGTTCCTTTCACTCTCTGTGTGTGCCCAGTTGGCATAAAGTGTTTTCACTTCTCGCTGTGGATTTTGTATATCATTAATTTCCTTTTCGACCTATTGGCCTCGTGATCTGAATCGTTAGTGTGTACACTGCAGCCCATGTTGTTAATTTGATTATTAATTGTATTTCCGAAGTCATGATGTTGTGAGCCGAATCATTAGACACAAGCTATTTGCAGTTCTTGTTGCGGCAATGTAGCCTTTAGGCTAGGGGTGTCAAACTAATTTTAGCTCAGGGGCCACATAGAGGAAAATCTATTCCTGAGTGGGCCGTAATGGTAAAATCATGGCATGATAACTTAAAAATAAAGACAACTCCAGGTTGTTTTCTTTGTTTTACTTCGGCCAAAAATAGAACAAGCACATTCTGAAAACGTACAAATCACAAATAATCCTCAGGACAAAACATTTGAAGTTTGTCCAAAATTCTGAGGAAATTGATGCAGCTTCAAAAACACAATGAGCTTAGACTTTGTGTCAGTGTATCTACAAAGCCAGGATTCAACTTTAAGTCACAGTCTTTCTGGGATTGAAGAAAAAACACAACATGTAAACTCTTGTAGGTATCAAATACCTCCTTTGTCATGTCCACGTATCAATCCAGTGCTAACTCAACAAACCGTAAGAAACGGAGGTAAAAACTATTCAAAAGAGTTGAGTTCACTTTTCTTGTGTTTGACAGAGACATTTTGGGGCAACGAGGAGGAGGAGCCACAGTCACTCTTTACTGTGTACATCTTGCTTGGCCCCGGTATAAACCGTTTGCTTGCCTAACAGAATTGCTATTGTGACATCAAGTAGACATATTAAGAACAGCAATTTTATTTGTTTAAAAAAAAAAAAAAAAAAGCTAATTTTCATACTTGGCAAACTCATCAAAAACCTGTTCTCGGGTCTGATCCGGCTCGCGGGCCGTACGTTTGACACCCCTGCTTTAGGCCGAAAATGTATTTCACTATCAGGGCCAGTTCTAGGCAGGCATGTATGACAGAGTAGTCAAAAATGTGAATGGGGTATCATGTGTACACGCTGCTCCATCATGCTGTGCTAATTATATGCTAATACAGTCATAACATTGTCTTCTTCATATAATTTGGTTGTTAGCTACTAGGGATGTCCGATAATGGCTTTTTTGCCGATATCCGATATTCCGATATTGTCCAACTCTTAATTACCGATACTGATATCAACCGATACCGATATATACAGTCGTGGAATAACACATTATTATGCCTAATTTTGTTGTGATGCTGGATGCATTAAACAATGTAACAAGGTTTACCAAAATAAGAGAACAACTTCAACTCCAGTTATGGAAAAAAATGCCAACATGGCACTGCCATATTTATTATTGAAGTCACAAAGTGCATTATTTTTAACATGCCTCAAAACAGCATCCTGGAATTTGGGACATGCTCTCCCTGAGATAATCCTGATACACACTACAACTAAGGGAAATACTATGCTTTGGCTTTCACAAAGAGCATTATTTTATTTTATTTTTAAACATGCCTCAAAACAACAGCTACAAAAACAATGAAGGCACACAGCTTGAGTCCAGAGTATACTAGAGTAATAAAGTACACAATAACATAGTCCTCCTTTAGTGCAAGACTACCTGGCATACTGTATAACAGGAAATTATAAACTGGGCTCAATCTGACCTGCTCTAAAGTATTTGTATGAGTAACACAAATGTGCTGCAAGCTAGTGGTGAGTGCTTGAAGTGGCCTACCAGTCAGTCAGAGCTTCTGAAATGCTGCGTTGAGACAGGGCACCTCCGCTCACTGCAAGCTGCAAAGTGTGCGCCATGCAGGGCAGACTTGCCACACCAAACTCCACCGTAGCTTTTGCCATACCGCGTGGGTTTTCGCCTTGGGGTGTTTTTTGTTGTATTTTTGTTTTTTCTCGGCGGAGTCTTTAAGCGACAACTGTGTGGTACTACTTTTTTTCTGTGTTTGCTTTTCATCCATCTTCCGCTTGTATTCATCGTGTATCTCCTTATGATTCTTGAAGAGGTGGGAGATCAAATTGCTCGTATTAAAGGAAGACGTCTTGGTTCCTCCTCGCATAACCAACTTTTTGCAGTCATTGCATATTGCAGTTTTTTATCCGTCAGACACACTTTAAAATAATCCCAAAACAAAGACATGGTGTCATTAGTCAGTAACCGCTTGTTAGCCACGGCTACAGCACCGGCAACAACACACTCTTGTTGTTATGTTCCGCTCGCGGCAGTTTGATGAGGTCATCAAGCGTCGCCAGTAAACCTCTCATGCTGCAGTCGTCAACTCCTGTGTTGTGTGTGGGAGAGGGGAGAGGGGAGATGGGAGTGGGGAGAGGGGAGAGGGGAGAGGCTGCTGACTGGGAGACGCAACTGTACTTCTCCCTACGTTTACCGTGTTTTACCGTACAGCGGCGTTTTAAAAAGTCATTTATTTTACTTTTTGAAACCGATACCCAAAGTTATATGGTTGAAACCGATAATGATGCCAAAAAACATAAAAAAAGATGGGAAATCCTCAAATGCTTATTTTGAAAATGTAATTGTCTTTACAGATTATATGCAATCTGTTGTTGTGTTTCCTAATTTGAGTGTACATAAATGAAGGTGTGTGTTGCTGAGTCCAACCTGGACATAATCTGAACTGTACATAAATGCTTATTTTGAAAATGTAATTTTGTTTATAGATTATATGCAATCTGTTGTTGTGTTCCCTAATTTTGAATGTACAAACCCCGTTTCCATATGAGTTGGGAAATTGTGTTAGATGTAAATATAAACGGAATACAATGATTTGCAAATCCTTTTCAACCCATATTCAATTGAATGCACTACAAAGACAAGATATTTGATGTTCAAACTCATAAACTTTTTTTTTTTTTCCGCAAATAATAATTAACTTAGAATTTTATGGCTGCAACACGTGCCAAAGTAGTTGGGAAAGGGCATGTTCACCTTAACAACACTCAATAAACGATTGGGAACTGAGGAAACTAATTGTTGAAGCTTTGAAAGTGGAATTCTTTCCCATTCTTGTTTTATGTAGAGCTTCAGTCATTCAACAGTCCGGGGTCTCCGCTGTCGTATTTTACGCTTCATAATGCGCCACACATTTTCGATGGGAGACAGGTCTGGACTGCAGGCGGGCCAGGAAAGTACCCGCACTCTATTTTTACGAAGCCACGCTGTTGTAACACGTGCTGAATGTGGCTTAGCATTGTCTTGCTGAAATAAGCAGGGGCGTCCATGAAAAAGACGGCGCTTAGATGGCAGCATATGTTGTTCCAAAACCTGTATGTACCTTTCAGCATTAATGACGCCTTCACAGATGTGTAAGTTACCCATGCCTTGGGCACTAATACACCCCTATACCATCACAGATGCTGGCTTTTGAACTTTGCGTCGATAACAGTCTGGATGGTTCGCGTCCCCTTTTGTCCGGATGACACGATATCGAATATTTCCAAAAACAATTTGAAATGTGGACTCGTCAGACCACAGAACACTTTTCCACTTTGCATGAGTCCATCTTAGATGATCTCGGGGCCCAGAGAAGCCGGCGGCCTTTCTGAATGTTGTTGATAAATGGCTTTCGCTTTGCATAGTAGAGCTTTAACTTGCACTTACAGATGTAGCGACGAACTGTATTTAGTGACAGTGGTTTTCTGAAGTGTTCCTGAGCCCATGTGGTGATATCCTTTAGAGATTGATGTCTGTTTTTGATACAGTGCCGTTTGAGGGATCAAAGGTCACGGTCATTCAATGTTGGTTTCCGGCCATGCGGCTTACGTGGAGTGATTTCTCCAGATTCTCTGAAACTTTTGATGATATTATGGACCGTAGATGTTGAAATCCCTAAATTTCTTGCAATTGCACTTTGAGAAACGTTGTTCTTAAACTGTTTGACTATTTGTTGACGCAGTTGTGGACAAAGAGGTGTACTTCGCCCCATCCTTTCTTGTGAAAGACTGAGCATTTCTTGGGAAGCTGTTTTTATACCCAATCATGGCACCCACCTGTTCCCAATTAGCCTGCACACCTGTGGGATGTTCCAAATAAGTGTTTGATGAGCATTCCTCAACTTTATCAGTATTTATTGCCACCTTTCCCAACTTCTTTGTCACGTGTTGCTGGCATCAAATTCTAAAGTTAATGATTATTTGCAAAAAAAAAAAAGTTTATCAGTTTGAACATCAAATATGTTGTCTTTGTAGCATATTCAAATGAATATGGGTTGAAAATGATTTGCAAATCTTTGTATTCCGTTTATATTTACATCTAACACAATTTCCAAACTCATATGGAAATGGGGTTTGTATATGCACACACCCCCACCTGGTCTACCTGTTCTGTTTTTATTGTAGAGGACATAGCCATCCAGGTTGAGTGTGTCCTAGTATGATCTGTCCTTCACCCAACTTTCACTACATCCTATGACATTAAACTTATGATCTAAACCAGGGGTCACCAACCTTTTTGAAACCAAGAGCTACTTCTTGGGTACTGATTAATGCGAAGGGCTACCATTTTGATACACACTTAAATAAATTGCCAGAAATAGCCAATTTGCTAAATTTACCTTTAACTCTATGTTATTATTAATAATTAATTATATTTATCTTTGTGGAAACACTGATCATCTTAATGATTTCTCACAATAAATATATATAGAAACAGATAAATATCGATATGCAACACTTTATTTTTATATTTTCTCTAAGTGCACCTTTTTCAAATTGAACATTTTCAAATGATCACTTCTAAGACAGTCTTGTGAAATCACAATATCCCATTTTAACTAGCTAGCCACTACCATTGTTTTAACAAATCATGAATTACTTTGCAACATGTTTGTACAAATAATAACTCATGTAAAATACAAAAGTCAACTCTCAAATTTTTAAATAAATTATGTCACACTTTGAACTGGACACCAAATCTGTTATCTGTTTCTTTGTCAGTTAGTGGGAAGCCTGGCATTGCATGCTGTTAACTTTGATTGATTGAGACTTTTATTAGTAGGTTGCACAGTGAAGTACATATTCCGTACAATTGACCACTAAGTGGTAACACCCGAATACGTTTTTCAACTTGTTTAAGTCAGGGTCCACTTAAATTGATTCATGATACAGATATATACTATCAGATATATACTATCATCATAATACAGTCATCACACAAGATAATCACATTGAATTATTTACAATCAGGGGTGTGGAGGGGGTGTGGGGGGAGGATATGGACAGCAAGTAGTGGACATAAAGAGAGAGAGAGAGAGAGAGAGAGAGAGAGAGAGAGAGAGAGAGAGAGAGAGAGAGAGAGAGAGAGAGAGAGATCAGAAGGCATAAGAAAAAGTATCTGCATTTGATTGTTTACATTTGATTATTAGCAATCCGGGGAGGGTGTTAGTTTAGGGTTGTAGCTGCCTGGAGGTGAACTTTTATTGCGGTTTTGAAGGAGGGTAGAGATGCCCTTTCTTTTATACCTGTTGGGAGTGTATTCCACATTGATGTGGCATAGAAAGAGAATGAGTTAAGACCTTTGTTAGTTTGGAATCTGGGTTTAATGTGGTTAGTGGAGCTCCCCCTGGTGTTGTGGTTATGGCGGTCATTTACCTTAAGGAAGTAGTTTGACATGTACTTCGGTATCAGGGAGGTGTAGTGGATTTTATAGACTAGGCTCAGTGCAAGTTGTTTTACTCTGTCCTCCACCTTGAGCCAGCCCACTTTGAAGAAGTGGGTAGGAGTGAGGTGGGATCTGGGGTGGAGGTCTAGAAGTAACCTGACTAGCTTGTTCTGGGATGTTTGGAGTTTAGATTTGAGGGTTTTGGAGGTGCTAGGGTACCGGGAGGTGCATGCGTAATCGAAAAAGGGTTGAACGAGAGTTCCCGCCAGAATCCTCATGGTGCTTTTGTTGACCGGAGAGGAGATTCTGCAGAGAAATCTCGTTCGTTGGTTAACCTTTTTGATTACCTTGGTTGCCATTTTATCACAGGAAAGGTTAGCCTCTACAATGGAACCTAGGTAGGTGACCTCATCTTTCCTGGTGATAACAATGTCACCCACTTTTATAGTGAAGTCATTGACTTTCTTAAGGTTGATGTGGGACCCAAAAAGGATGGATTCCGTTTTACCCAAGTGTATGGATAGCTTGTTGTCAGCAAGCCAGGTGCAAGTTCTACAGAGCTCAGCACTGAGGATTTTCTCCACCTGTGACTTGTCCTTGCCGGATACCAGCAGGGCAGAGTCATCCACAAACAAAAACAATTCACAGTCGCATGCCGATGACAAGTCGTATATGTATATTAGGAACAGTAAAGGTCCCAATATACTGCCTTGGGGGACTCCACAACTCACCGAGGGGGGGGGGGGGGGGTACCTCCCTCCCCTCCAAGTAAGATTGCATCCAGCTCCATGAGGTTTTGTTAAATCCGATTGCTCTGAGTTTATCCAACAGTATAGCGTGGTTAACGGTGTCAAAGGCCTTCTGAAGGTCCAGCATGACCATGCCGCAGTATTTGCCCGCGTCCATCTCAAGTTTGATGTGGTCGCTCAGATAGAGAAGGTATGTGTCAGTGGAGTGGTTAGTTCTGAAGCCGGATTGGAATTTGTATATGAGTTTATTAGTGGCAAGGTAACTATCGACCTGTTCATAAACTATTTTCTCCATTACTTTCGAAATGGAACTGAGAATAGAAACAGGTTGGTAGTTGCCAGGTTCCAATTTGCTTCCTTTTTTAAAGAGGGGAGTTACTCTATCTATCTTAAAATCTTTTGGTACTTGGCCTTGTGTAATTGATAGGTTTATTATGTGCGTGATGATCGGGGCAATGATGGAGGCAGAGTCCCTGAGGAATCTGGAGGGAATATTATCAAGGCCGGTAGCCTTGTTTGGGTGGAGCGTGCTCAATTTTTTAAACACCTCATCAGCTGTGACCATTTCTAATTTGAAATCATCGTTGGATACTCCTAGCTTTCTGTAGAAGGCTTTAATGTGTTCTACACCAAAGCGACCAGAGTGGTGGGACAGCTTGTTGACAAGAGTTGCGGCTATGCTGGTGAAAAAGGTGTTAAGTCTGCTAGCTACCTCCATTTTGTCTGTAATGAGGGAGTCACCCTTCTTGATGCTGATGTTGGTGACTAGTGTGTTGTACTCTGGTGTGTAACTTGACACTGCAACTCTGAGTGAGTCTTGCAGATGTGCATCAGTGAAGCGTGTTCTGTGTTTGTTCTTGATGAAGTTCATGTCAGAAGAGGCTGATTCACAAAGATAAGTTGAACCAAACAGGCTTGCAACCTTCATAGCTGCTGCGCATACACCACTGTACTTTTCTGTGTCAATAAGGCACCAAAAGTTTGGTGCAGGCTGGTGGGCTTTGAGGTGGAGGTCATTTTGCAGTGTTACAATTTCAATCTCCACCTGTTCAGCATCCAGGCTGAATGTTGCACTTAACTGTCCAAGTTCATGAAAGGATTAGAAATGAACGACATACATGGCTCAAGCTGATCCAGGTCACAAAACCTGTTCTCAAACTCTTGCCCAACTCTGTTTATGACCTGAGAGTACTTTTCTGCAACTTTGGCAAAAGCCTCATATTCTACAGATTTTCTAGATTTGCCAGAATATTTTTTTTGAATTTTAATCATAATAAGTTTGAAGAAATATTTCACAAATATTCTTCGTCGAAAAAACAGAAGCTAAAAGGAAGAATTCAATTAAATTGTATTTATTATCCTTTACAATAAAAAAAAAAAAATACTTGAACATTGATTGAAATTGTCAGGAAAGAAAAGGAAGGAATTTAAAAGGTAAAAAGGTATATGTGTTTAAAAATCCTAAAATCATTTTTAAGGTTGTATTTTTTCTCTAAAATTGTCTTTCTGAAAGTTATAAGAAGCAAAGTAAAAAAATAAATGAATTTATTTAAACAAGTGAAGACCAAGTCTTTAAAATATTTTCTTGGATTTTCAAATTGTATTTGAGTTTTGTCTCTCTTAGAATTAAAAATGTCGAGCAAAGCGAGACCAGCTTGCTAGTTGTGGCGTGGACGAGCGAGCGGCAAGGTGGGGCGAGCTGGGAGCGACGCCGCAATCAGCATAAGGTGCGTGGAGCGCGCAGCTGTGGACAGTGCAATCACCCTCTCGGACCGTATAAAAGGGCGAGAGACGTGAACATCAAGGGAGGAGGCGGAGAAAGACGGCGGACGGGAGGAAACCATCCTCTGCTACCACGCAAACGACGGCGACGTGCTGCTGAAAAGCAGACGGCGGACAGAGAGAACTCATTCATGTGCTCACGTGAGAAAAAAGGCAGCTGCTGAAAAGCACGCAAAAGACTCTGATTGAAATAATAAAGAAGTCTAAACCGTCTCACGACAATGTCTTCCCTGGATGGTCCTGAGAACCCGCACGACAGTTAGGACTGTCACACTAGTAAATAAATAAAATTTAAAAAATAGAGGCAGCTCACTCATAAGTGCTGCTATTTTTAGAACAGGCCAGCGGGCGACTCATCTGGTCCTTAGGGGCGACCTGGTGCCCGCGGGCACCGCGTTGGTGACTCCTGATCTAAACTATTATCAAGCTTCTAGCGTTTAGGTGTAACACAGAAAACGGAAGATTTCCAAAGGCTGCTATGTTTTCGAGTTTAACACACTTACAGTTAGATTTTTCAAAGCAATGATGGTCAGGTATCGCATAATTTTGGTCATGAGTTATTTCTTCAAAGCCCATACAGTAATTTTATTAGAAAGTAGATGAGATTTGATGTATACAGTTTGGAACATTTTACAACCATTTCAAGATTCCAAGCTAGTAAATTCTACAAATTCAACCGAACAGTGATGAGTTGTAATTTTTTGAGCCTTTAATTACAAAAAAAAATACCTTGACTAAGTTATCTACAAATAATATAATCCACACTAACTAATCTACAGAGGGAAATAAAAACAGAGAAAAAAAAACTCTCACAAAACTCATTCACTCACTCACTTACTCACTCACACACCTATTTGGGTTTGTGGTGTAATGCCCTTTTTACGCAAACTACGTTCCAACAAACACACAAGCAAGCAACAAAACAAACAAAACCAACAACAAACAGAACAATAAGCAGAAAATAAACCCAAGTTAAAATATGAACAAAAACAGTGTGAAATCAAAACAAAGTAAAGAAAAATACCAATAACACCATTATCAATCTATTTTGCCAGATCAGAACCAACAATATTAAATAATAAATCAGGTTTACTTACGTAACTTTTAGTCCAGCCGGCCAAAATCACATAGTCCGTCGAAGCAGTTTTTTGGCATCAGAAAGATTATTCAAGACATGTTTGTGATTTGATTCGGTGAGTAAGCACAAACGCCCGTCCATAGTCCAATTTGCTGTAATTTGGTCCTTGTGATTTTTGCGCAAGTCGTCCAGGAGTTTAGCCCTCTTCGCAGTTAAACTTACCAGAATATGCATCTTTGGTGTCGTTCCTTTGAGACGTTTTTTCGCCTGTGTCTGATGTTGTAGTGGACAAACTTGATGATGATTCCTCTTGGCTTATCCCGTTTGAATTTGGATCCCAAGCGATCGCTCCTGTCAATGTCTCCAGCCATCACGTTAATGTTCAATTATTTTTTAATAACTCCCATCACCACTTCATCTGTATTTTCGCTGTCATTTTCTGGAACACCATAAACGACCAGACAGTTCCGTCTGGAGTATTGTTCTTGTTCATCTTTAAGTCCCCTCAATGTCATTATATTTGTTTTGTAATTCGTTCAGTTCATCCGCCGTATTTTGCAGCTCAAATTTCAGGGAATCTTTGACAGATTCTACGAAAGAGTTGGTGGTGATAGTGCGTTTGATGGGCTCAATCTGGGAGTCAACCAATAGTTTACTGATTTTGCGAATAAAGTCAGTGTCCTGAAATACTACATCAATCTGTCTGCTTACTGTGCCCTTGATGGCTTCTGCTGCTGTCAACCTTAGCTGCATTGGACTGCTAGCCTAGTTAGCTGGCCTAGCACAATATATTGCAATGCACATAAACCCCCGGTTTCTCGTTGGTCGGGATGGTCTTCCCATCCATCTGCATGGAGTCTCGAGGCCCCTCGGGACTGGGCGCCCCGTCTTTCTGCCCGCATGGGTTGTGATCTCTCGCTGGCATGGGGGCTGGTTGTCTCCTACTTCCTCGTGCCTTGTTCTCGGCCGGGCACATGTGTCTATGGTCTTACGCTGCCCTGCCCTTTTGTAGTTCAAGTATTCATTACATTCATAACACATAACAGAGATAATTATTATTCATTACCAATAGTGATATTTCTGTTGATATTTGTATTGCTCTATTTGTAGTGCAATAATGTGCTTTGTCATGTATGTGTTATTACCATATACTTCATTAACTGGTTCTTTGTAATCATTTTTAGTAACATATTTGTATTTACTTATTTGCTGATGTTGTGTTGTTGTTGTTTTTTGTTGTCTCTCTCGTATCCAATTTCCTATCCTTCTTCTTTTTATCCCCTCCTGCTCCGGTCCGGCTGGGCCAAACTCTAAATATATCCATTTAATGAAGTCAAATACAAATAAAACAACGAGATACATTTCCCAGACTTTCTTGTTGTAATGCAATTCTGTACAGCAGATACGGGCATCTTCATCAACAATATAATTTGCCTGAGTGGCTGGACAGGACACGTTAAGAAAAGAAAAAGATGTTTGGAGGGAAGGGAGGCACTTGTGCACTCTATTCCCTCCACAGCATTGGATAGATCATCTCTGTTCAAAGTACTCTGAATTACTGTTTAGATTGCTCAACAAATACCTAGCTGCCGACACGATTCATAAGATAGGTTAAACTAGTTTGGAGGAATGCTACCATAAATGGATAATCTGCAGACGTCTCTAGTAGGAAAGTCACCAATGGGGCAAATTCCAAACGGGTCGTTAGTTAAGAAAGGTTGGTTTTGCATAATGGGGCCCTAAAATGTTGGGAAGCTCAACTAAAGCTAAAAAGATTTCTGACGTGGCAATATCCCCCCTTGCCCAGGGTAGCACCGTCCCTGAGCAGGACCCCACTGAGACATATTACTTGTTTACTAGTACATAGCTCATGAAAAACATGTTTTTGTTGTTATTATTCTTTCATATTTTCATTGTAATGGGCTAAATCACCTACAGTATATTAGAAAATAATCTAATGAAAATGGCTGCTGTCATTTGATTATAATAATAAGATATTTAACTTGTTTTGTCAGGTTTGGGACAGGTGTGATGCTGGTGTGGCCACAGTGTGTACGTCTGATGTTGCTCACACGTGCTCAGGGAGTGTGTGCGTTTGCACAGACACATGGAAAATTAGGGGGATCATTGGTTAATAGTACTTTAAAAAAAAACACTAAACTATACACTACAAAAAAATATACATCTAGGCTGTAAATACACTATAACCAAAATATGCATTTCATTCTTTCTACTCGCAAATTAGTGATAGCGGTCCTATGTTAAACAGCACTGGGTCATATGTTTGTTGGACCAGTGGTCCCCAACCTTTTTGTAACTGCGGACCGGTCAACGCTTGAAAATTTGTCCCACAGACCGGGTGGGGGGAGGTGGGGGGTATGGACTGTATCCCTGCAGACTGTATTGATCTATATTGATCTATAATGCAGGAACCAGAAATATTAATAACAGAAAGAAACAACCCTTTTGTGCGAATGAGTATGAATGGGGGAGGGAGGTTTTTTGGGTTGGTGCACTAATTGTAAGTGTATCTTGTGTTTTTTATGTTGATTTAATAAAAAAAATACAAATACAATTTTTATTATTATTTTTTTTTATTTCTTGTGCGGCCCGGTACCAATCGATCCACCGACCGGTACCGGGCCGCGGCCCGGTGGTTGGGGACCACTGTGTTAGACGATAGATTGGTCCCAAACTGTGCATATATTATATGATTGGATCTTATTTTGATATCTTTGAATTGAGATTTCCTTCATGATGACAAGGGATATATACCAAGTACTAGTATTTTCTTGGTACCGGCTCCTTATTGGGTCGATCCAGGAAGATTGTGAAGATTCTGGACAGATAATATGGCTATTGTTTTTTGTTTTTTTTATCCAGCTGATTGACGTATTCATGACACCCAAGGCCACCTTAATGCTTATCTGGGCTGTAGCGTACGGGTCTCACCCAATCAGTGTCCACACAATTTTGATGCAGAGTGCAATGATTGGTGTTCATAGATGTCAATCACAGACAGCTCTGCTTTGTCTAGTGATCGTGTACTGGTCTCTCTCTCTCGGCTGTGTTGTTTTTTCCTACTGCTCTAAGCGGTGCTCGAATCCACGGTGCCTGTGTGAGAGACCAACATACTACTGCTGAGCTAAAGACACAGGCAGTCTCCCAAATTACACTCGCAGAGACGTGCAGGTATCCGTCACAAAGGAGATGTATTTTTGAAAAAAAAAAAAAATAATCAAAATGGGTGACATTTATGCATTGCTGCTGTTCTGTTTAGTAAAATCACCTTCAATTACAAATACATTTTCGGGTGGGGAGGCGGTGTGTTGTATTTTGGGGGGTTGTTGAGGTTTTTGTGTGAAAAGTGAAAACTTGAAATAACATCATAATCAATAAAGTTGCTTTGAATCAAGATAGCATCCGCTGACAGGTCGTCACTCCATCGCGCTGCATCAAAACACACTTTTCTTAAACGTGTTCCAGTTCGTTTTGTCTATTGACTCTACAAACTGGACAATCGTGCATCACACTTGCTCACTCTCTTTTTATTTATATTGCACATGTACGCATCACAGAAGTAGTTGTCAACACTCAATATAGCCCTTGGTCCGACACTCAAATATGTCAAAAACACAAAAAACAATTTGAATTGTTACACAATGCACACACACCTAACATGCTAATTGATTGTATCGATGTACTGTATATTAGCTGCGTATGATTGTAATGAATGTAAACACAGTGATGGATCTGTGTGGTCTTTACAAGATGATGACATTAGAACTGCACCTAGCACTGCAGACATAGTGTCAGGTTCAAACACTGATGACATCTATTAATCAGACAAGAAGTAAGGAATCAATCAGAGACGGAGTTCAATTTAGCTCATGAGGAGAACGCATGGAACCGGACCCTTAGTCACAGTATCGCCCTACGCTCTAAGGTCCAGCTCTTGCGTCCCTCTTTTTATTCAGGAGTTCCACAGTCAACAATACTAAGTCCGCTTCTAAAAGGAGTGGTCACATATTTTATGCAAAGCAGGTCCAGGACGCACGATACGTGACGGAATGTTCTGGGGGCCTTGTGATTTTGCCCCGTCCCGCTTCGTCTGTGTGTTGGAATCTTATCTTGTTGAGGTCCTTGAAGTCTCTGCCTCGTCCGCGTGCCGTCATCCCATCTTTGCAGAGGTCGGTTGAAGTCCTTGGCTGTTAGCGGGCTAAAACAAAGACAACATCTACGGCTGAGGCCACCCCTCAGACAAGAAGTACTTGTCCTTGCTCACATTAGAAAAAGTCCAACTTGAGCACAATAGCTAAATAATTAAAGCAACGGACTTTAAAGGCCTACTGAAATGACATTTTTTTATTTAAACGGGGATAGCAGATCCATTTATATGTGTCATACTTGATCATTTCGCGATATTGCCATATTATTGCTGAAAGGATTTAGTAGAGAACAACGACGATAAAGATCGCAACTTTTGGTATCTGATAAAAAAAAAGCCTTGCCCCTACCGGAAGTAGCGTGACGTAGTCAATTGAAAGGCTCCTCACATTTTCCTATTGTTTTCAACGCAGCAAGAGCGATTCGGACCGAGAAAGCGACGATTACCCCATTAATTTGAGCAAGGATGAAAGATTCGTGGATGAGGAACGTTCGAGTGAAGTACTAGAATGCAGTGCAAGACAAATCTTTTTTTCGCTCTGACCGTAACTTAGGTACAAGCTGGCTCATTGGATTCCACACTCTCTCCTTTTTCTATTGTGGATCACGGATTTGTATTTTAAACCACCTCAGATACTATATCCTCTTGAAAATGAGAGTCGAGAACGCGAAATGGACATTCACAGTGACTTTTATCTCCACGACAATACATTGACGAAACACTTTAGCTACTGAGCTAACGTGATAGCATCACGCTTAACTGCATATAGAAACTAAATAAATAAATCCCTGACTGGAAGGATAGACAGAAGATCAACAATATTATTAAACCAGGGACATGTAAATACACGGTTAATGCTTTCCAGCCTGGCGAAGGTTAACAATGCTGTTGCTAACGACACCATTGAAGCTAACTTAGCAACGGGACATCAGAGAGCTATGCTAAAAACATTAGCTATCCACCTACGCCAGCCCTCATCTGCTCATCAACACCCGTGCTCACCTGCGTTCCAGCGATCGACGGTGCGGCGAAGGACTTCACCCGATCACAGATGCGGTCGGCGAGACGGCGGAAGTTAAGGTGAGTTCGGCGGCTAACGCGTCTGCTATCCATCTCTGTCTTCCTGGTTGTGTTGCTGTAGTCCGCTGCTAATACACTGATCCCACCTACAACTTTCTTCTTTGCAGTCTCCATTGTTCATTAAACAAATTGCAAAAGATTCACCAACACAAATGTCCAGAATACTGTGGAATTTTGAAATGAAAACAGAGCTTTTTTGTATTGGATTCAATGGGGTTACCAATACTTCCGCATCAACTGATTCCGTCACGCGCATACGTCATCATATCTAGACGTTTTCAACCGGAAGTGTGGCGGGAAATTTAAAATTGCAATTTATAAATTAACCCGGCCATATTGGCATGTGTTGCAATTTTAAGATTTCATCATTGATATATAAACTATCAGACTGCGTGGTCGGTAGTAGTGGGTTTCAGTAGGCTTTTAAGCATACTAAAGTTAGTGTGATAATATATACATAATAATTCTAACACATAGTTTACTTTTTCAAGACGTAAAAAGCGGGTGTTGAAAGAAGACTTTCCTGCTGTGAGATGTTACATCATGTTAATGGTAAAAAAAGAAAAAAGAGAAAATTTAATTTGTATTTTATTTTATTTTATTTTTTATTTTTTTTTAATTATTATTATTATTTTTGTTTAATCTTATTATTTATTTGTGTGTGGCGTCGCGCGGGTCTCGCGGGTCTCGCGGGTCTCGCGGGTCTCGCGGGTCTCGCGGGTCTCGCGGGTCTCACTTCCTGTTGGGTGTTGTCCGTGCCCGTGTGGCCCGACCTTGCGCTGTGGGGTCTCTGTTGGCGACTTGATGTGGTGGCGGCGCGGCGCCCGTGTCTGGTCTGGATACTGTGTCTCGGTTGTTTGGGCGGTGGTGTGTTTGTGCGGGTTTGGGTTGGGGTGGTGGGGTCTTTTGGCTGCTGTTTCTGCTGCCGTTTGTTTGTGGTGTGGGCGCCCGTGGCTGCTGGGTCTGGTGCAGGGGGGTGTCTGATGTTGTGACTGGTGGCAGCGCGCGCGCGTGGTGGTTGTCGGGGCTGACAAACTGTGTATATGTATGTGTATGTGTGTGTGTGTATGTATGTATGTATGTATGTATATATATGTGTATGTGTATGCATGTGTGTGTGTGTGTATGTGTACATGTGTATGTTTATGTGTATGTATATATATATGCATGTATATTTCTGGGGGTGCGTTCTGGGCCTGCCTGTCGGGTGGGGGTCGGCGCCTCAGGCTACTGCATCCGGACCGCGTGTCTGGAGCTCCTGGGTCCCGCCGTCCATCCCTTCCGGGTGCCCGTCTTGGTCGGGGCCTGCTGGGTCTGGTCCCTGCGTCTACTGTGGTAGCTTGGTGCTGCAGGGTATTTCGAGGTGCTGTGAGTCGGCCAGTTGTTGGGGTAGCGACCTTGTGTGTCAGCATGTCTGTGATCTTCTTTTAATTTATTTTTTTTATTTTTTATTTTTTTAAATAAATAGATTTAATTATTTATTTATTATAATTTTTTAATATATTGTATTAATATTATTATTATTATTATTATTATTATGTATTTATTTATTTTATTTATTTATTTCCCCTACCTCAGGGGGGGGACTCTGCGGGGCGGTTGCTGGTTGTTCCATCTCCATCGTTGGGGTCCCTGCGGGTGGGGTGGGTGGTTCCCGTGGCCCCGTGCTGGGTGGTCCTGTGGCGGCCGGCTTGGGTGGGGTGGCCGTGGGCTGGCCTAGCCGCGCTCTCCGGGGGTGGGGGTGGGGGTGGGGGCTCGTGGGGCCCCGGTTGCCGGTGGGGCGGGGGCAGTCTTCCCGTCCGGTTGCGGGGGGTCTCCGGGCCCCTCGGGCGGGGAGTCCCGCCTTTCTGTCCGTGTGGGGTGTGGTCTCTCGCTGGCTTGGGGTCTGGCTGCCCCCTGCTTTTCTCGTGCCTTGTCCTCTGCCGGGTGCGTCTGTCTGCGGCCTGCTGCTGGCCCTTGTGGGCGGCGCGGTGGGCCAGGCTCTGGGGTTCCTGTCGCTGTCCAGCTTGGCTGCGTGGGGGCGGTGGCCCCTGGTTCCCTGGGCACCACACCTACTGTTTGTGGGATGGGCTCTCTGGGAGGCTGGGGCCGTACTCTGGCTCCCGCACACACTGGGAGTCAAATGTATTGTACATGCAAATTCACATATACTCACACACATACATACACACATACATAGGTACCTACGCTCCCACATACATATACAAATAAATACAGTACATATTTACACACTCAAAGTTCGTACATCCACACGCACATTCATTATACAAACATACTGTATACACATACTGTACATATACACTCACTGTACAAACACACACATACACATATACATTCACTGTACAAACACACATATACATATACTGTACATATACATTCACTGTACAAACACACATATACACATACTGTACATATACATTCACTGTACAAACACACATACTGTATACACATACTGTACTTATACATTCGCTGTACAAACACACACATACACATTCTATACATATACATTCACTGTGCAAACACACATATACACATACTGTACATATACATTCACTGTACAAGCACACATATACACATACTGTACATATACAAGTACATATGCACACATACACTCATGCACATAATTACGTTTCATCAAACATATATTAATGTTGTTGCCCTAGGGTAAACTGGGTATAACACATGGCACACTGACAAAGCTTAACCTATTGTTACTATAACAATCTACAAGGTTAATAATGTAGGTTGCTTCTCTTTCTTCCCCTCCATTTTTCTGCATTCTTTCGTATCTCAAGTTATCATTACGTATATGTATTGTTGCATTTGAACAATTGTATTGTAGATAATAAAGGTAAAGTATTGGTATTGTTTATTATCAATAGCACTATTTATATTGGTATTCATATTGCTCCATTTTTAGTGTAATAATGCTCATTGTCATTTCTGTATTATTTTTTATTTTCGCTAACTGCTTATTTGCTATGACTTTTACCATCATATTTGTACATGTCATATTTGCTGATGTTGCTCTGTTGTTGTTGTTGTTGTTGTGTTTGCTGTTGTTGTTTTTGTCTCTCTGTCTAATCCCCCTCTTGTCCCCACAATCCCCCCTCTGTCTTCCCTTGTCTCTCTTTCTATCCCCTCCTGCTCCGGCCCGGCTGCACCAAATGATAATATAAATACATTTAATAAAGTCAAAATACAAATAAGGCAACAAGAGAAGTATCCTACACTTCTCTTTTGTAAAGTAAATCTGAACAGCCGATATGGGCATCTACATCTGCTATATGATTTGCCCGAGAAGCTGGGCAGGACATTATTAAAAAAAATAAAAAGAAAAAAGGTCATAAAAAATGTATTTTTTCTCATCTTTATTTACCCCAATTACATGCAGTAACCGGTAAGAGTATCAATGAATACTGGTATCGATAAGAAACATTGATATATGTATCAATAAAAAAACAAAATCCTAACAATACATTTCCCCAGTGATGACAAGTCTCAGCTTTCAGTGATGGAGATGTTGTGCACGTTCTACAAGCTCAGTTGTGCTGCTCAACACACGAATGCATTTAGAAAAGACAATAGTACTTGCAGAGGTATAGTATTCACAGTGGTACTAATAAAATGATCAACCACATTCATTGTTCAAAACTTTTTGTTTCATGTAGCCAAAGACCATATTCAGAACTTTTTGTTGTATGTTTATACAGATTACAAATATCTACGTTGTCCACGTGTTTTTGTCTCTGCCACACATAATCAGTTTTTCGAACAACGCTTTCAAAACTTTACAAAGGGGCTTCAACTCTGGTGTCTCAAAAAGTATATCAGTCCAAGATGGATATCATTTTGCAGCAGTATGAATTTTTCATCATGACCACGTGAAGCAAATGGTAAGCGACACCGTTTAGGGAGCTAGAATGAAACCAGTGCAGATGGCAAAACGGACCCTTGATAATCTAAATGGTGCTGTTGTGATCCACCAAGTGCATATAATGAGTGAGGCTGGCTGTGTGACACCAATCCATATTATTGCGGTGGGGGAAATCACTGCTCAATGACTTAAAAGCAAGTTTGCATCTTAAATTTTCTTAAAAGAAAATGGAATTGAAATATCCGTTACAAGTTCATTTTTTGCAACACTTTATCCTAAGGCTTATTTCACTGTACATGACAGTAGCAGCCAGACTTGTACTGAAGTCTAAATTGAATTAAGAATATCTCCCAAATTGCAATTTCATTCCATGTATTTTTAATTAAGATTTGCAAACAGGATGTAGAATTGAAATTCCAATTCAAATTGAGAGAAATAGATTTGAAATTCCAATTGATAATTTTGGTATATTCTTGGTATAACACTTGGCTTTCGAAGTACCACCATAATGACTAATATTAAAATACAATTGCGTAGTAGGTCTAAGTATTCATTAAAAACAAGGGGAGGTTTTACTGAACAAGTATGTTTAATATTTTGGCCACTGTAACATTAGACACAGTCTGAATAGTAACACTGTGTTTGAATATTTAACTAAGTGATTATTTGGTGAACCCCTAGATGGAGCTCCTGTACCACTAGTGGTACACTTACCACAGTTTGAGAATAACTGTTCCAGCACCAACTACTCAACCACAAAACTAAATTTCTCAACCAATTTTAATTGTTCCAAAGCCAAAATGCTCAACTTATTCAGGACATGTGTCAATTAGTGCTGTCGTGCTAGGAGGTAGTATGCTAACAATGAGCATGTTAGCAAGTGTTAGCATTTCAGTCAATGTTGTGGTTATTAAAGGCCTATTGAAATGAAATATTTTTATTGAAACAGGGATATCAGATCCATTCTATGTGTCATACTTGATCATTTTGCAAAATTGCCATATTTTTGCTGAAAGGATTTAGTAGAGAACATCGACGATAAAGTTCGCAACTTTTGGTCGCTGATAAATAAAGCCTTGCCTGTACTGGAAGTAGCATGACGTCGCAGGTTGAAAGGCTCCTCACATTTCCCCATTGTTTACAATGCAGCGAGAGCGATTCAGACCAAGAAAGCGACGAGTACCCCGCTTAACAAGTGGCTGGCTAGCTACTGTAGGCAGGAGGGACTAACGTTTATTGATAACTGGCCCTCTTTCTGGGGCAAACCAGGCTTGCTGATGAGAGACGGCCTTCACCCTAACCAGGAAGGCGCCATCATCCTGTCTAGAAACATAGACTACTATTTAAGTCTCACTTGACTGACTACACTAGAGCAAGCCCGGTCACAGGCAATTACAATGTCTGTTAGTCCGGGTGAGGAGTCAGTTAAGCTAGAACTAGCCAGCGCCAGGCTGGATAATCCATGTACGCATAGCAATTCTCTTAGAATAATACACAATTCACATAATGTTTTTTCTGTTGTGTCTGTGTCAGAGGTGGACATGCATTCTACTGAGGTGGCAAATTATGATATGTCCAGTCTATTGCAGCACCAAGCAAACAATCAGAAAATTCCCGTCATACCAATTCCTAGATATGGTCGAAACTATTTAAAGTGCACTACGCATAATAAACGCAACATTGTTAATATTGCCACTACGGATAATCTTAACAAAAACTCGTCAAAACAGCCCAATACCTATAATATGGGCTTTTTAAACATAAGATCATTGTCTCCCAAGGCGTTATTGGTTAATGAGGTCATTAGAGACAACAATCTTAACGTCATTGGTCTTAGCGAAACCTGGCTCAAACCGGACGAATTTTTTGCGCTCAATGAGGCATCTCCTCCTAACCATACGAATGCGCATGTTGCCCGTCCTCATAAAAGGGGAGGGGGTGTCGCACTAATATACAATGAAAATTTCAACCTTACCCCTAACCTAAATAATAAATATAAATCGTTTGAGGTGCTTACTATGAGGTCTGTCACACCGCTACCTCTCGACCTGGCTGTTATCTACCGCCCCCCTAGGCCCTATTCGGACTTTGTCAGTGAATTCTCAGAGTTCGTTGCTGATCTAGTGACGCACGCCGACAATATAATCATAATGGGGGACTTTAATATCCATATGAATACCCCATCGGACCCTCAGTGCGTGGCGCTCCAAACCATAATTGATAGCTGTGGTCTTACACAAATAATACATGAACCCACGCATCGCAACGGTAATACAATAGATTTAGTGCTTGTCAGGGGTGTCACCACCTCCAAAGTTATGATACTTCCATATACTAAAGTAATGTCCGATCATTACCTTATAAAATTTGAAGTTTTGACTCTTTGTCAACAAGCTAATAATAATAATAACTGCTATAGCGGCCGCAACATTAATGCTGCCACAACGATGACTCTTGCTGACCTACTGCCTTCGGTAATGGCACCATTCCCAAATTATGTCGGCTCTATTGATAACCTCACTAACAACTTTGACGATGCCTTGCGCGAAATTATTGATAGTATAGCACCGCTAAAGCAAAAAAGGGCCCCTAAAAGGCGCACCCCATGGTTTACAGAAGAAATTAGAGCTCATAAATTATCATGTAGAAAACTGGAACGCAAATGGCGCGCGACTAAACTTGAGGTTTTCCATCAAGCATGGAGTGATAGTTTAATAACTTATAAACGCATGCTTACCTTAGCTAAAGCTAAATACTACTCAAATCTCATCCGCCTCAACAAAAACGATCCTAAATTTCTGTTTAGTACAGTAGCATCGCTAACCCAACAAGGGACTCCTCCCAGTAGCTCCACCCACTCGGCAGATGATTTTATGAATTTCTTTAATAAGAAAATTGAACTCATTAGAAAGGAGATTAAAGACAACGCATCCCAGCTACAACTGGGTTCTATTAACACAAATACGACTGTATATACGACGGACACTGCCCTCCAAAATAGTCTCTCTATTTTTGATGAAATAACATTAGAGGAATTATTACAGCGTGTAAGTGGGATAAAACAAACAACATGTTTACTTGACCCACTTCCTGGGAAACTTATCAAGGAACTGTTTGTATTATTAGGTCCATCAGTGTTAAATATTATAAACTTATCACTTTCCTCCGGCACTGTTCCCCTAGCATTCAAAAAAGCGGTTATTCATCCTCTGTTCAAAAGACCTAACCTCGATCCTGACCTCATGGTAAACTACCGACCGGTCTCCCACCTTCCGTTTATTTCCAAAATTCTCGAAAAAATTGTTGCACTGCAGCTAAATGAACACTTAGTGACTAACAATCTCTGTGAACCTTTTCAATCCGGTTTCAGGGCAAATCACTCTACGGAGACAGCCCTCGCAAAAATGACTAATGATCTATTGCTAACGATGGATTCTGATGCGTCATCTATGTTGCTGCTTCTTGATCTTAGCGCCGCTTTCGATACCGTCGATCATAATATTTTATTAGAGCGTATCAAAACACGTATTGGTATGTCAGACTTAGCCTTGTCTTGGTTTAACTCTTATCTTACTGACAGGATGCAGTGCGTCTCCCATAACAATGTGACCTCGGACTATGTCAAGGTAACGTGCGGAGTTCCCCAGGGTTCGGTTCTTGGCCCTGCACTCTTTAGTATTTACATGCTGCCGCTGGGTGACATCATACGCAAGTACGGTGTTAGCTTTCACTGTTATGCTGATGACACTCAACTCTACATGCCCCTAAAGCTGACCAACACGCCGGACTGTAGTCAGCTGGAGGCGTGTCTTAATGAAATTAAACAATGGATGTCCGCTAACTTTTTGCAACTCAACGCTAAGAAAACGGAAATGCTGATTATCGGTCCTGCTAGACACCACCATCTATTTAATAATACCACCTTAACATTTGACAACCAAACAATTAAACAAGGAGACTCGGTAAAGAATCTGGGTATTATCTTCGACCCAACTCTCTCGTTTGAGTCACACATTAAGAGTGTCACTAAAACGGCCTTCTTTCATCTCCGTAATATCGCTAAAATTCGTTCCATCTTGTCCACTAGCGACGCTGAGATCATTATTCATGCGTTCGTTACGTCTCGTCTCGATTACTGTAACATATTATTTTCGGGCCTCCCTATGTCTAGCATTAAAAGATTACAGTTGGTACAAAATGCGGCTGCAAGGCTTTTGACAAAAACAAGAAAGTTTGATCATATTACGCCTAAACTGGCTCACTTGCACTGGCTTCCTGTGCACTTAAGATGCGACTTTAAGGTTTTACTACTTACGTATAAAATACTACACGGTTTAGCTCCAGCCTATCTCGCCGATTGTATTGTACCATATGTCCCGACAAGAAATCTGCGTTCAAAGAACTCCGGCTTATTAGTGATTCCCAGAGCCAAAAAAAAGTCTGCCGGCTATTGAGCGTTTTCTATTCGGGCTCCAGTACTCTGGAATGCCCTCCCGGTAACAGTTAGAGATGCTACCTCAGTAGAAGCATTTAAGTCCCATCTTAAAACTCATTTGTATAATCTAGCCTTTAAATAGACCCCCCCTTTTTTAGACCAGTTGATCTGCCGTTTCTTTTCTTCTCTCCTCTTCTCCCCTGTCCCTTGCGAGGGGGAGTTCCATAGGTCCGGTGGCCATGGATGAAGTGCTGGCTGTCCAGAGCCGGGACCCCGGGTGGACCACTAGCCTGTGCATCGGTTGGGGACATCTCTGCGCTGCTGACCCGTCTCCGCTCGGGATGGTTTCCTGTTGGCCCCGCTGTGGACTGGACTCCCGCTGATGTGTTGGATCCACTGTGGACTGGACTTTCACAATGTTATGTCAGACCCACTCGACATCCGTTGCTTTCGGTCTCCCCTAGAGGGGGGGGGGTTACCCACATATGCGGTCCTCTCCAAGGTTTCTCATAGTCATTCACCGACGTCCCACTGGGGTGAGTTTTTCCTTGCCCGTATGTGGGCTCTGTACCGAGGATGTCGTTGTGGCTTGTACAGCCCTTTGAGACACTTGTGATTTAGGGCTATATAAATAAACATTGATTGATTGATTGATTGATAATTTGAGCGAGGATGAAAGATTTGTGGATGAGAAACGTGAGAGTGAAGGACTAGAGTGCAGTGCAGGACGTATCTTTTTTCGCTACGACCATAACTTAGGTACAAGGGTTCATTGGATTCCACACTTTCTCCTTTTTCTATTGTGGATCACGGATTTGTATTTTAAACCACCTCGGATACTATATCCTCTTGAAAATGAGAGTCGAGAACGTGAAATGGACATTCACAGTGACTTTTATCTCCACGACAATACATCGGCGAAGCTCTTTAGCTACGGAGCTAACGTGATAGCACATCGGGCTTAACTGCAGATAGAAACAAAAGAAATAAACCCCTGACTGGAAGGATAGACAGAAAATCAACAATACTATTAAACCATGGACATGTAAATACACAGTTAATGCTTTCCAGGCTGGCGAAGCTTAACAATGCTGTTGCCATTGAAGCTAACTTAGCAACGGGACCTCACAGAGCTATGCTAAAAACATTAGCTCTCCACCTACGCCAGCCCTCATCTGCTCATCAACACCCGTGCTCACCTGCGTTCCAGTGATCGACGGGGCGACGATCATAGATGCGGTCGGCGGCCCGTAGACGGAGGAAGTCAAGGTGAAGTCGGCGGCTAGCGAGTCTGCTATCCATCTCAAAGTCCTCCTGGTTGTGTTGCTGTAGTCCGTCGCTAATACACCGATCCCACCTACAACTTTCTTATTTGCAGTCTTCATTGTTCATTAAACAAATCGCAAAAGATTCACCAACACAGATGTCCAGAATACTGTGGAATTTTTAGATGAAAACAGAGCTTTTTGTATTGGATCCAATGGGTACGAATATTTCCGTTTCAACCATTGACGTCACGCGCATACATCATCATACACAGACGTTTTCAACCGGAAGTTTAGCGAGAAATTTAAAATTGCACTTTATAAGTTAACCCGGCTGTATTGGCATGTGTTGCAATATTAAGATTTCATCATTGATATATAAACTATCAGACTTCGTGGTCGGTAGTAGTGGGTTTCAGTAGGCCTTTAAACTAAAGATCATGGATAGTGTTTCTTGG
This sequence comes from Entelurus aequoreus, assembly GCF_033978785.1. NCBI lineage: Eukaryota > Metazoa > Chordata > Actinopteri > Syngnathiformes > Syngnathidae > Entelurus > Entelurus aequoreus. Next base: position 41,826,037 of record NC_084739.1, read on the forward strand.
TACATCTTGCTAGCATGGTGTTAGTGTAGTGTAGGTGTTAGCATGCTAAGTGTTTTTTGAAATTGTGAAATTGCAGCAATCGTTACGTCATGAAATCCCGGAGCGACTGATTCAAGCAATTTAGACAAATTATTGTGGTCATCTCTGGTAAGACGAGCCCGCCCAACTCAAATCGCTCCAGAATTTTCTTAAAACTTAATATCTTGCTATTAAAGACATTTGAAGTAGCTGGAGAGTAACTCTTTACCAGTCACAATTTGTTTTTTTGCCAATTTTTCTCATGAAAATCACTGATAGTTTTGTAGGTCTTGTCTGGTGTAAAGGCTTTTTTAATACTTGGTTGGGAATAATGAATCATCCCATCCATCCATTTTCTACAGCTTGTCCCTTTTTGGGGTCAATTACAGTTTATTTAAGGGACGGATCTCCAAGATGTGTTTTTTTTTCCATCTTATATACTAGCCTAGTATAATAAAGTACCCTAGTATTTCTAGGGTACTTTATTATTACACTCAAATTTCAATATAATGCAGTCGTTGGAGTCCATTAAATACTTCAATCAATCAATCAAAGTTTACTTATATAGCCCTTAATCACACATGTCTCAAAGGGCTGCACAAGCCAAAACGACATCCTCGGCTCAGATCCCACATCAGGGCAAGAAAAAACTCAACCGAATGGGCACAATGAGAAACCCATTGAATGAGTTGGCCATTTCTATGGTAATAATGAGATTGTAAAGACATGTTATCTATATGATGTTGATGTGCTTACACCTCTCTCTTGTTTAAAAGCTACATACAATATTAATTGCTCTTTGTTTATGCACATAATAAAGTGTTTGGATGTATTTATTGAATCAGTGTATTAGGGTTTTAAAGAAATATTTTGAGTATGTATTAGTCATATTAATCACATCTCTTCTGTGCATATGTTACGACAGATGGCTCCACGATTCATAGAGTAGATGTGTCAATATAAAATAATTTTTTCGAATCACTAAGTTATCATTTGGGGTTTATTTCAGCTTTTGAAATGGCATTACAGTATGTTCTTTATTATCATACATGTAACTTTTAAATAAATACATCCAAACATTTTATGAATATCTATTATGCACAAATAACATTCAATATGTAGCTTTTAAACAAGAAATAGGTTTTAGCACATCAACATCAGTTAGATGAGTCTTTTACAATCTCATTAATACTATAAAAATGGCCAGCTCTTCCATTTATCGGACACAATGAAGGCTTGAATAATTTCTAAAACATATCCTTACAATAACCACAAATATAAGTGTTTGATTTACATGTAGTAATAAATTGTGGACAGACGGAGCCTGAAAGTGATACGCGCTCCCGCAGCGCGGCAGCAACAATCGATTTTTGGTAGGGAATCAGTTTTTGGCACAACACCGGAATCATCATATAATAGATTTAACTTACAGTTGTGTTGATTTCACGGTCAATGACTCGCCTGCACAATGGCACAATGGCAGTAAAAATTAAATGTGTCCTCTTCACTTTCTCCCAGTTGTACAGATATTTCAACATGTTACAACATGAACATCTTAAATCCACACATTTTGGTTTTGGCGGTGACTTCCTCATTTCACAAGAAAAGGTCTGATTGGCTCTTATTCATAAGTAACCCCCATCCCTCTTTCAGTGTACGCCGTTAAAGAGCTATGATTGGACACATTACCAACTTGTCCCACCGATTGACCAGTGGTGTGCCGTCAGGACCAGCAAAGCCTTCTCTGCTGGCCTAACACAACCAGAAATCATGATCATAATGAAAGATAAGCTTATTTTTTATTTACTTTCCCAAAATATCTAAAATTATTCATTATCTCTTCATGTCGTATTATGCTTGTTCCAGTGCTGTGGTTTTTAGTATTAGTTTCCAATCAGAATGCAGCTAGCTTATGTTGCCATGCTGTACAGAATTTGCCATCAGAATCAACAATGTGGGCATCCGTGCACTGTAAGTGAACGGGCACATACAGTTGATAGACAGTTGCGATAGCCAATCAGATCCCGAGTTGTTGTCAGTAAGGCCTTCCAGATGGCCTCACGTTGAAAGTGACATTTACGCGTCCTGTGATTGGATACTCACCAGGACCGTTAGTGGATGAATTTGAGAACACATAGAGTTGATAGACAGTTGTGATAGCCAATCAGATTGCAAGTTGTTGACAGTAGCTGTTCTGTTACCACTAAAAGTTGTAAACTCTTGTTGTTAAAGTGTGTCATGCTTGTCATTTAATTAACATTGTTACATGTGTATGTGTCGCCATCATGTGGTCAGGGCAGTTAATATATCTTTGAGTAGTGTGTACTTTGAATCAAACTTTATTGACCGGAAGTTGCATAAGCAGAGAAATTTTCAATATATGTTTTAATTGCTGATGCGTTTTAATAGATTTTTAAAATGCGCCACAAAATAACCCGTTTTGTATACTGTTGATGTGATTCAATGGACAGTAGGGTGTAAATGTGTTCCTGTATAGTATTTCTCCAGCAATGATCATGTGGCGAAATCAATTATGGTACTGACCATGAAAGGGACAAGCGGTAGAAAATGGATGGATGGAAAGGTAATCATTGAAGTCGGAGATCACTGAAGGCCTAGGTGGGAAACGCATGGCCCGCTGCTGCGATTGCCAATACAACATTTGGTATGATTGGATTTTATTTCTGTCAACATTTTCACCTTGTATTTATATTTTAACATGTCAGTTAATTGTGTTATGGTCTTAGTCAACATGCCTTTGTTTTGATTTGTTACCATCTAATTTTTACCTTCTCCGAAAAAAAACCCAACAACCCAAATAAAATTAACAGTTTCCAGCCCACGGCGGTCACGGGCATACTTTGTGGGCAGGCCCGCCCATCACACCGGGACTGGGCAAAGCCTTTTTAATTCTGTGCCAAAGCTTTGCTCTTCTCCTGGAAGGAAGAATGAATATGCATGTTATATTTCAGGAGCTATTATTTCATAACCTAATTTAGAATTTATTCAACTTCATCAAACATTTCTGTCAAAATCCCTCACTGACATGTGAAGTTATTTTTAGGGGTCAACTGAATAACCCAAATGAATCAACAACACACTGGCTTTCCAACCAGGTCAGTTTCATCTTCTGCCTTTTCCTTTTTCCTGGAATAGAATATTTATACCCAAATGGCTGACAAAATGATGACATCTTATCAATTAATGATGGGTTTAAACGTGTAGGAGATATAGAAAGTATTTTTGTCTTACAGAGAAAATGACTGATGTTGTGGAATATTTATACACCAGCAATTAGACTCGGCATTGTAAGAGTATCAGCCCAGACAAGACTTGACTTTACGGCTTGTCAGCGTCACTTCTCCTCAGTGTTGGTACAATCAGTCATGGTAACCTTCTGGTCATCAGAAGTGGATATAGCTCCCAGTGGATACTCTGTAGAATGGCATCTTCATTGTCAGCATTCTCATTTCACAGTAGCATGTACGTGACATATCAAATACCTATACAGTGGAACCTCGATTTACGAAATTAATTAGGGTTTGTAAATGAAAATGTTTGTATACAGTAGCAAATTCCGCCATAAAAAAACAATGTTAATATGAAAAATGGGTTCCAGGTTCAACAAAAGTCCATATTTCAGTAATCAGGCATGTGATTTTTCCGTCTATCGTCGGAAATCCGTCTTTTTATTTCTGTAAAAATCGTTTTTCTTCATTTTTTCCGACCTACATTGTGTGTTAAAATCTTGATCCGTCTCGGTGCAATACCTGCCAACAACTACGGTTTTCCCGTAATGAGTACGTTTATTGATAATCCATTCCGGTTTACGGCTGCAGTGGTAAAAACTATGGTTTTCCATTAAAAATGTAGTGAAGTAACTCCCCAGGCAGGGGACAAAATATATGGGAAACATCAATGATGATTGGTTGGTTTATGTATAAGAAAATCCATGGTTGGTTGGTTTACTACAGTGTTTTTCAGCCTTTTTTGAGTCAAGGCACATTTTTTTCATTTAAAAATACGGAGGGACACCACCAGCAGAAAACGTTAAAAAATTAAACTCCACCAGGTCCTTGTGCCTTATTTTGAGTTTGAGTGTTTTCCTGTGTGTAGTGCTTTAGTTCTTGTCTTGTGCTGTTATTTTGGTGTTTTCCTGTAGCAGTTTCATGTCTTCCTCTGAGCACTATTCCCCGCACCTGCTTTGTGTTAGCAAGCAAGGCTATTTAAGTTTTTGCTATTCTTCTTTGTGTGGACATTGTTGCTTGCCATGTCATGTACGGATGTACTTTGTGGACGCCGTCTCTGCTCCACACGCTGCAAGTTTTTGCTGTCGTCCAGCATTCTGTTTCTGTTTACTTTGTAGCCAGTTCAGTTTTACTGTCGTTTTACATAGCCATCCCCACGCTTCATTGCATTTTCCTTTCCCCTTTGTGTCATGACGCGGAGTCGAACCCACGTTTCCTCTGCAGCTGGAGCTGCAGGCACTTCTGTTAACCCCTCTGCTGGCAGCACACTCAGACACGCCTCTGCTCGCGCTGAGCACAACACGCCCACACAGCAACAAGCCTGCAAGCAATCAGTCATCAGAGCACCTGGACCTGACGAGGGGGAGCGGCATAAAGACCAGCGGACCCAAGGAACCTTTGCCAGAACGTCGCTAACCTTCCAGTAAGCATCACGTCTGGCATTCCTTTCCCAGTGATTTCCTCGTCCTTGTTTTGCTCTCTCTCCGTGTTTTCCCCCTGGTTCATGCCCTTTTGTATTTCCACAGTGACTCTCCTGACCTCCGTGATCGTGCCTTGTCACTCGACACCCATCCGGATTTCTAACTGCCCTCCTCGATCCACGACCTCCCTGCTCGGACCTAGACCACGCTGCCCTGCTCTTGCCCACGACCACTTGCCTGTCCACGAACTGCCTCTTCGCCTTTCCCCTTGGATAACAACGAAAGATACAACCAACATTTACAGACAACAACCCTTGGTAACATTTACATTATTAATTTTACATATAGTCAACACTCACTCACTTTGAGTAGCATACACACGCCACGTATTCATCAAAGGTTTCAAATAAACCTTGTAAACCTCAGTCCTGCCCTGGTTGTCGCCTCCTTCCCTTCTCTGATACACAACACTTTGTTAATTTTTGGTTTAAACGTTACATACCTTTTTACCTGCACGCTGTGGTCTGCATATTGGTATCACAGTTCTGCAGCCGAGTTCTACACAGCACGGACACTAAGGAACGGCACAGTATTTGCAGATTATAATTATTGATTTGCAAAAAATATTTTTGGGACCAATTAGGTGAATTTGCATAATTTCCCACGGCACACCAGACAATATCTCACGGCACACTAGTGTGCCGCGGCACAGTTGTTGAAAAACACTGGTTTACTATGATGAGCCATGATTGGTTAAGATTAGGGCAAAACATTACGGACAGGCCAATCAGAGACAAGATAGGGTGGGTCGTCGAACCAGGAAGGGAAATCACAACAGACACGCACATCCCAAATGACGAAGAGAGAGTCGGAGAAGAGAAGAAGGAATATTCAAGCGGGCGATTTATATATCTATTAAAAACTAGTGGAAGATGGAAGAGGGATTCTCTTCCTAAGATGTTTCTTTTAGCGATGTAGACGACATCCACTTGGCCGCATTTGGACAAATAAAACAAAACATTCAGTTGTTTACTATGTAGGCCCAAATCAAAATTGCTCTCGACATGGAAGACGTGGAATACACATTTAAGAACACACGTGATTGTGACAAACGTGATGACTTTTGCTACAGTATAGCCTGTCTAAATGCTACATTTCATTTTCATTGGTGTTTTAGAACAAGACAGTAGCTGACATTGTGTTCATTATTTCTACTGTCTTTATTTTGACATTGAATAGTTGAATAATTTTGAAACATTAACATGACTGCAAGATATTTGTTATTGCATGCTATAAATCCCAAATGGCTATTCAGATAAAGGAAGTTAGCTAATAGAATAAACATTGTTTGTACTCTTTAGGATTTTTTCATAATGGAGCAGTTAGAAGTGGAGAAGGAGTCCAAGAGACAGAAATTGACTATAAAATCCAAGGCAGAATCCACTAAAGCAGAAACAAAAAGTAAAACGCAAGCTGCTCAGAAATTTGCCAGGAAGGCTCATGTCAGAACTGTCTAAGCAAAAATGCCAAAGTAATGTGTGAATAAACCAAGGGCTGTACTTTGGGCCGCGGGCCCCAGCTTATTTTTAGTATTTTACGTTAAGTTCAAATCACATTCCTGAGTAATGGTTTGTATACTTTAAATACAATATAAAGCACTACAGTAGTGTATATCAAACAAACATAACAAGGGGTTGACGGATCAACTTTTTATTTATTAACAATGTCAAAATAACAACTAGCTGAACTGCCCTCATTTTCAGCTGCCCTGCAGACATGCGTGCACTTTGTCACTAGCCCTGTGGTGCATCCACAGTTTGAAATGACAAAACTCCCTAACTTTAACAGTCAGATCACAATAACCTGACTGTTACTTGCCAACTCTCACGATTTTCCCGGGAGACTCCCGAATTTCAGTGCCCCTCCCAAAAATCTCCTGGGGCAACCATTCTCCCGAATTTCTCGCGATTTCCAACCGGACAACAATATTGGGGCCGTGCCTTAAAGGCACTGCCTTTAGCGTTCTCTACAACCTGTCGTCACGTCCGCTTTTCCTCCATACAGAATGCCGGCCCAGTCTCAATAATATATGTGGCTTTTACACACACATAAGTGAATGCAACGCATACTTGATCAACAGCCATGCAGGTCACACTGAGGTTGGCCGTATAAACAACTTTAACACTGTTACTAATATGCGCCACACTGTGAACCCACACCAAACAACAATGACAAACACATTTCGGGAGAACATCCGCACCGTAACACAACATAAACACAACACAACAAATACCCAGAACCCCTTGCAGCACTAACTCTTCCGGGACGCTACATTATACACCCCCGCTACCACCAAACCCCGCCCCCCCCCTCAACCCCGCCCACCTCAACAATCCACAATCTGTGTAACCGCTAGGTTACTTAAACAAGTTGCGCAGACAGTGCATCATTAGTCACGAGTGAGAAGCACTGAAGCGGATCAAAATTTAAGAGGAAAAAAGATGACTGCAAAGCAAATGTCCTGTGTGAGATTATTTGAGCTTCAAACCGCATAAGCAAGATGAGCCAGTATGCCATATTTGTTGGAAAGTGATGACAACTGAAAACACCAACAAAACAAACCACCCAACCCAGTTTTTCCAAATGGGGAAAAAAACTGAACTCCAAGCGCAAATGTTGCTTAAAAAGATTGAGAGTCAATTTTATTTTTATGTTTTTTACTTATTTAAAGTGGTCATACTATGTTTTTTTCTACATTTAAAACACTTCTTGTAGTCTGTATAATTTAATGGTGGTTCTTTAGTCAAAATCTTGCATAGATTATGTTTTACAGACCATCTTCAAGCCATTTTGTGGGTGGTCTTATTTACATGCCTTAGCACTTCCCTATGGAGTCTACTGACAGGTATAAGTTAGAACTATACGCTACTTTGTATTAGAAATGGCAACAGCAGAGCCAGCATGTGCATGTACGAGCCAGTCTGCCCCACAACAAGAGGATGGAGAAAAAGAAGGAACTTATTGACCAAATGGTCAGACTACAATTGAGGACTCGTGCAAAGCTCTTCAGGTAAAACTTTACCATGTATGAAGATATCCGCTGACGTCGCCAATTGGAAACACGTCACAAATGGGTCAAATTCCAAACAACTTGTTTGGTTGGATGACGTACGAAAGAATGCAAGATTGATTTTTTAAATATATTCGTCATGCCTCCAAATGTTCGAGATTTCTACAGATCCCAAATACACAACAACAGGTACCAATAGGTAAAAAAAATATATATACATTTTTTTCATAATAGGTCCCTTTAAGATAAGAAAAAAATACGAATGACAAATAAAAGTATATTGCGTTCAAAAGGGTTACTTGTAGAGCTGAAACGATTCCTCGAGTAATTCGATTACAAAATATATTTGAGGAAATTTCGCTGCGTCAAGGCGTCGATAATTTTTTTTTACGGCATTTTGCCTCGTTTAATAAAAAGTAGTCAAAGCTCACGTTTCGCACGGACCGTTAAGGTAGTGCACAGCGTGTTTAAGTCAAAGATCGTACGCCCCCTGCACTGCACAACACCGCTCCTTTAAATACGCTTGAGTTTAGAAAACATTTTCGCCGACATAACTCGCAATGGCAGACGCCGCAGAAAGCAGTGGACAAGAGCCATAGCAAAACGAGGGAATTAAGAAGCGACAAAAGTTGTCTAAGGTGTGGGAACACTTCACAATAAAATCGAAGGAAAACGCAGTCGCATGCAAACATTGCAAAGTGGAGCTTGCATACCACAATAGCACAAGTTCGATGCTGTAGCACCTGTCGAGAAAGCATCCGATTTGAGGGACGTCCAGAGGCAAGTAAGTCATCTATTATCAAATGTAAACGCAAAAGTTGTGTTAGTAAAATAAGTGTTATTCATTATGATATCCAGGATGTGTTCTTTCACTCCCGCGAAGTCATCAAATGCTGCCAAAAGGTGTTGAAAACTAACAACGCTATCCGAACTGTCGTGTTCAATTAGCCTTTCATTAGTAACCATGCGAAAGTAGTCGTGCAAAGTTATTCCGGATATTTAAGTCATGCAACCACATGCTTCTTGGATAGCTTGCACTTGCACTCACTATAGTCTCTGTAGAATGTAAGAGTTCCAAGTCCTTGTTCACTGTGGTAGCACTTTGTGCCAAGTTCCTATCAGCCATATTGGTTCTGAATATGAAGTTGCACATTTCAAATGCAGTATTAAAGGCACTACCTAGTCCACTTTTTATGTTTGATATAATATAAACTGTTCTTATTGTTTTATTTTTGATACTAAGAATATATTTTTATTTTAACTTTCTCATGGAATATTAATTTTGAACTAATTTTATATATATGTTTTAATCTCAAACATGTGGTGGCAAAATGAACATTGATTACTATTTTGCATGCAATGAATGCAGTGAACTGTATTGCATTCTTAAAATGTAAAACTGTTGTTGTCATTATTAAATGGTTTGTCTTTTTATATTGTTTATGTATTGTTGCCAGGTTGAAAACGGCTCAGCGGATTCGCCTAGTGAAACCAACGTTTAAACGGCACCGTATAATAATCCTCAAAACTGCACGAGAGACAACAACTTTGTTTATGCGGTCACACCACACAGCACATAAGGCTGTGAGCGCACCTATTTTTATTAGCACACACAAATTGGCACAATAAACCACGGACACATTTTAGCTGTGCGTGTCAGCCTTCAATAATAAAAACAGGCATTCAGGAAATAAAAGACAATTAGGCTAAAGGCAATAATTGAGGGCACATCTTAACATGTATATTTAAACCTTAATTAAGCAAAAGTATGATTTATTCAATTACTCTATTAATCGATCGAGATAGTCGATAGAATACTCGATTACTAAAATATTCGATAGCTGCAGCTCTAGTTACTTGCATTATTATCATGTAACATAATAATAACCTTAATATTTTTCCGTTTCAGTTTCAGTTTATTTCGAACATGCATACAATGTAGTGCATCACATATAGGGGCGGCGTGGCGAAGTTGGCGAACCAGCAATCGGAGGGTTGTTGGTTACTGGGGTTCAATCCCCACCTTCTACCATCCTAGTCATGTCCGTTGTGTCCTTGGGCAAGACACTTCACCCTTGCTCCTGATGGCTGCTGGTTAGCGCCTTGCATGGCAGCTCCCGCCATCAGTGTGTGAATGTGTGTGTGAATGGGTGAATGTGGAAATACTGTCAAAGCGCTTTGAGTACCTTGAAGGTAGAAAAGCGCTATACAAGTATAACCCATTTATTATCATTTATTTATATTTCCAGTTGTTTCATTACAGCACGTCCGAAAAGGAAATGGAAGAAGCTGAGCTTATTTGGTCCTACCCCTTTTCATACCATAGCAATTGTATCCCATTTCCTTGTTCTCTGTAACAGAACAGTAAATAATTAAATAATATACCATACAATATATCTTCCTACTCCTTTTCGAACATGTTGAAAAGAGAAACTGGAAATTGTGATGTATCCTGTTGTATGCTTGCATGTTCGAAATAAACTCAAACTCTAACTCTAACTCTAACTCTAACTCTAAGTAAACAAATATTAAATACATAAATAATCTTTATCTCAAAAGAAAAAAAATGGTTCAAGATGTTCATCATAATTATTGTTCTGTGTACTTTGTGAACACTTAATTCAATCATATTGGTGTTTTGTTTGATTTTGTTGGTTAATCCATTCCATAATTTAATTCCACATACAGATATTGTCATGATCCGTGGATCATGTTTTTTTTATTTTCTGTTAGTTTTGGACTCCCTTAGTTCCTGTTTGTGCACCTCTGGGTTTGTTTTAGTTTCCATGGGAATTAATTGGGTTCACCTGCCTCTGGTTAGTGGTCGGAACGCTCACCTGTTGTCGACCACTAATCAGAGAGCTATTTATTCACCTTTCTCGCTATGCTCAGTCTGGCTTCATTGTTTGCTACACGCAACCGGTTACTTGAGTATTGCTTGTCTCCTAGCCTATGCTAAGTGGTAGCCTTAGTGCGATCAGCACGTTGTTTCTCGGCTTGTTTTCTGTTTTGGTACTTCTTTGATTTCATTTTCAAACTCGTTTTCATTGAGGGCCACATTGCAATTATGGCTGCCATCAGAGGGCCGCTTTTAACAGTGAATAATTTACGAATTTTCCTATACACTGTAAAAAATACGATTTGCAATTGTTGGACTAATTAAAGTTTTCAAGTTAGTCAGACTCAGAAATAAGGTTTCACTATGTTTAACTACCAAAACAGTGTCTGGCCAGCAAACTTCTCTCTATCGTTGCATCAAAAGGTATTTTCAAATCACTACAACAAGGATTTTTGAGTTGCAGTTAGGCAAATGTATTTTTGTTGGAAACCCCGTAGATTCTGTTTTAGGGGCAGGAGTGAGTGGGTGTCAATATCAACCTTGTGGCCATGCAGAGCTGGATAAGGATCAAGTTTTGACGATTTGTCGAGTATTTATTTAGCTAAAAAGGTAAGTGTTTTTCTTTTCTTTTGTTTTCTAGACAAGGGATGTTAATGGCAAAGTGCACTGTACTATTTAAATTGAAAGATGGAAAAAATGCTTTGCTAGCTAGACTACTGATGGCCCCAAAATAATATGTTTCATGAACGGGAATAAATGGTCTAGCACTAAGGGCATTTAGTAGGACAATGGTGATTTCGTGTAATTATGGCATAATGTATTTAGCAGAGAAAAGGTTCCACTCGTGCACGTAAAAAAGACAGGGTTGGGGGGGCGGGGGGAGGGGGGGGTGCGAAGGGTTTGGTCGGGCCTGTTAGTCATACAAGAAGCTTAGCTCAGGGAGTGAGTGTTTGACGGTAAGGCTCGCCACCGGAGCAGAGACTGTGAACAACAGGTACCCTGGTTATAATCGATTGATTGATTGATTGATTGAGACTTTTATTAGTAGGTTGCACAGTGAAGTACATATTCCGTACAATTGACCACTAAATGGTAACACCCGAATAAGTTTTTCAACTTGTTTAAGTCGGGGTCCACTTAAATTGATTCATGATACAGATATATACTATCATATATACTATCATCATAATACAGTCATCACACAAGATAATCACATTGAATTATTTACATTATTTACAATCAGGATTGTGGAGGGGGGGTGGGGTGGGGGGGGTGGGGATATGGACATCAAGTAGTGGACATAGAGAGAGAGAGAGAGAGAGAGAGAGAGAGATCAGAAGGCATAAGAAAAATAATCTGCATTTGATTGTTTACATTTGATTATTAGCAATCCGGGGAGGGTGTTAGTTTAGGGTTGTAGCTGCCTGGAGGTGAACTTTTATAGCGGTTTTGAAGGAGGATAGAGATGCCCTTTCTTTTATACCTGTTGGGAGCGCATTCCACATTGATGTGGCATAGAAAGAGAATGAGTTAAGACCTTTGTTAGTTCGGAATCTGGGTTTAACGTGGTTAGTGGAGCACCCCCTGGTGTTGTGGTTATGGCGGTCATTTACGTTAAGGAAGTAGTTTGACATGTACTTCGGTATCAGGGAGGTGTAGCGGATTTTATAGACTAGGCTCAGTGCAAGTTGTTTAACTCTGTCCTCCACCTTGAGCCAGCCCACTTTAGAGAAGTGGGTAGGAGTGAGGTGGGATCTGGGGTGGAGGTCTAGAAGTAACCTGACTAGCTTGTTCTGAGATGTTTGGAGTTTAGATTTGAGGGTTTTGGAGGTGCTAGGGTACCAGGAGGTGCATGCGTAATCGAAAAAGGGTTGAACGAGAGTTCCCGCCAGAATCCTCAAGGTGCTTTTGTTGACCAGAGAGAGACACCCGTGTAATATACATCAGTTATGTTTTTATTCAAGTTTTAGTTTGCCACTGACATTAAGTCATGACCGTGGTTAAGCGTGTGTCGTCAATGCCCAAGATGGCGGTCGCAGATAGCAATGACTGCTAAATGTAAAGCTGGTCACTTTCTGCGTGGGTCGAAACGAGGGTAATACATGTTTATAGCTATGTAAGGTTAAGACATTGTGGTGATAACAAACTGTGTGAATGATGAACCGGGTAAATATTTTCGGATACTGAATGAGCAGTGTGTATTGACGGAAGAGCTAAGCTAATTATTACCCCGCCAGAATGCTCTAGCCCAGGGGTCCCCAAACTACGGCCCGCGGGCCGGATCCGGCCCCCCAGCATCCAAAATCCGGCCCACGGGAAGTCCCAAGTTAAAAACAATTTTTTTAAATTTTATTTTAAATTATTATTATTTATTTTTTTCTAATCCATTTTCTACCGCTTGTTACTCTCGGTGTCTCCTAGCCGCTCAGGCAAATCATATTGTCTAAAAATACATTTTCCCATCAATAATGTGACAATGTTAAATGTTGATGAACATCAATGTTAATTCATGTTAAATGACAAAACGGATTAACTCGCTGGAATATAAAGACAATGTATATATATATACAGCCTGGCCCCGGGCCAAATTTTTTTAACCCAATGCGGCCCCCGAGTCAAAAAGTTTGGGGACCCCTGCTCTAGCCGTAGGCCGGGGATATCCCCCCCCCCCCCCCTCGTTCAAATGTGTTGTGGGTACTAGTGCTGCCGTGATTAGTCGCTGGGAATTCACACGGCGGGCGAGAGAGACAGACGTGAGCGTAATGTAGGCGTATCAATTAACACCGCCGCCGTTTATTTCACTATATTTTCAAGATAGTCGACCATGAAAAAGCAATTTTTATTAGCCGACGAGTTGTCCTACTATTGACCGCCTATTTATTTTTGTTCTCCCGTCTCAAACGTCTCACTGTAATTCACTTCCACAAGTCTGTGCGCTGTGCGTGCCCTGCTGGAAAAGCAGATAAACTGAGAAAAATAGAGTATTAAGACACGTTAATACAATTATTCAGTCTGGAGTAATGGTCTATTACTGAACTGTCCTTTTCACGTTTTATGTAATTCATGTTTATGCATACCTGCACTTATGTTCAAGGGGGTGACACTACACTAAACACATTATTTCCATAGCTAATATTACTTGCTAATACTTACCTGTAGGACCTGTTGAGTAAAGTTAACATGTATTTGAGTATTTACTATGAATATGTAGACAAAGTAACTGATATAATACTGAGTATGGTAAGAATAGCATGTCTGTGTGGTGTAGCCTATACTATTATGTGTAATATAAGGTGTATGAAGTATCTGTTTAAGATAGGGGTGGTGGGGAAAAAAAATTGATTATTGTCTGCAGCTAAATGCTTTTAGTGAAACTAAATATTTCCATTTTATGTCTCTTGTGTTTCAGGGGAGGATTGAATGCAGTGCAAATATTGCAAATTTGAAAGCTCCAATCAAGAGGCTCTCCTGAAGCACTTTCGACTTCGTCTCGGTACAGGTGCAAACTGGCCCTGTATTCACACAGACTGTGTGTGTGTATTTAAAACACCTGGTGTATTACGGTCACACTTCTCAAGATCACACACAACTGTAAGATTAGAGGAAAACTCAACATTTCAATGTGACTTGTGTAATTTTAAAGAATTTTCCCTTAGGTGGAGAGAGGTAGTAGAGGGGCAGCCTATGGTATCCGAAGTCCAGCAGCGATGGCCTGCACTGTTGTCCTGTGAAGAGGTATGGCTGTCATTTATTTATTAAATGTCGTACTTATATGTTCATTGCACTGTATTTAATAGGTGTAGGAGTGTATTACATTGACACACTCCACTATACCTGCCCTACCACTCCACTACATGCTCCTCCAACATAAAGCACCCCACTATACCATCAGCCCTGAAATTTGAAGTCAAAAGCTCACATTGTGATTAAAGTTAAATGCCATTTTTCCGCTGATAGTGTTTTTCAGATATCTGAAGAATTTCATCGCATCACCAGCAAAGACCTCCTGAAGACTTTCAATGAGTCCCTTGAGAATGATGTGCCTCGCCTGCTCAGACTGTACCGGGCTAGAAAGGGAGCTTTTGGTCAGCAAATAGAAGACTTCCTGGATAAGCTTGATGAACAGGTAAGTGATGGACATGTGTCAGTAAAAGGGATCTTATCAGTCATTGCTATATGTTCTTAGTATGTGCCATTTGATAATTATAACAGTTTTTAATTTGCAAAAGTAGAAAATGCACTAGTCCGAAGGCTTGAAGTGTTTTTTTTCCCTTTTCTTGAGCATGCTACTGGTCAGACTTGCGGTCTACTGGTCATTACTAAAAACAACTTTTGATTTTGCCATTTGTATGAATCCACTATGGTGCTTCACTAATGTATATGCTTATGTTTTCCACTGTATACTCTATAGACATCAGACATTGTGTCTCACCGAAAGATGACAGCACTGAGATGCCTCCCCGTTTTTGTCCGGGGCGACACAACTAAGTTTTTCCTGGAGCATTTGGTAAGTAATAATAACAATAGGAAATTTACTTGAAAATTATAAGTAATTTGGCCTAATGTAGCTTTAATGGAATAGTTCAACATTTTCATATTTTAGCTTGTTGCCCTGCTCTCTGGTTTAAGATTCGTCGATAGAAACCATTCCTTTAACTGTGCATGTATTTTTGAAAAAGAATCAGGCAATGGTTCCTCATCGCTTGTTAGATTAGCTCAAATACTGGTAGTCTATTGGTAGCCTGCCTTCGCCAACAGTCAGAAGATAAACTTTACAACTCTATTTGGGGCGGCGTGGCGAAGTTGGTAGAGTGGCCGTGCCAGCAATCGGAGGGTTGCTGGTTACTGGGGTTCAATCCCCACCTTCTACCATCCTAGTCACGTCTGTTGTGTCCTTGAGCAAGACACTTCACCCTTGCCCCTGATGGCTGCTGGTTAGCGCCTTGCATGGCAGCTCCCGCCATCAGTGTGTGAATGTATGGGTGAATGTGGAAATACTGTCAAAGCGCTTTGAGTACCTTGAAGGTAGAAAAGCGCTATACAAGTATAACCCATTTATCATTTATTTATTCCGACTACATGGTGTTAGTTTTAAGTTGCAGAAGAGAAGACGACGTTGCTGATGAATGTCTGTTGAATATAAACTAAATTCACCCTGGCTCACAGTCGGCGGCGGCAAGCTAACACTTCCAATTGACTGCTAGTTTTTGAGCTAAGCTTACTTGCGATGAACAACCTTCGCCTATTCCTTCAAAAATGCACGAACAGTTAAAATGAATGATTTCTGTTGCCTTGTCTTGAACCGGAGAGTGGGGCAACAAGCTAAAAAACTATTACTATTTTAACATTTTGAGTAGGATCTCATAGCTGATGACAAAGATTCTATGCATAATACACTTTGTGTAGATTTCATTTTGTGCCCAGAGATGTTTTTTAATGCCCAAATGTCATATTCTTTAGCCAATGCATATAACCATAAAGAAAAGTTCCTGCCCCAATGTTTTAAACATATTTAATGGTTAATGTTCTGCCTTCAATTAATTTGAAAGTAATTTAAGGTTTTTTTCCATTTTTTTGAACATTGTAAAATTGTAATCGTTCCCAGAAGGTCCAAACCAGTCGGGCCCTAACTAGATCCTTTTGTTCGACCTACCACTCAATCATGCATCTGTTACTATTCCTCAGAAAACTGACCCTGAAGAAAGAGTGCTCAGAGGCGTGTCTGTTGGCATCCTTACAATCCTTGAAGAAGATGATCCAGCTGTATCACCCAACGTACGGGACTGGGCTGTTGTGTTGGAAGGTTCCATCGTGCTACATGACCTGCCAGACCTCGGTACCTCCTTTGCATACCTCTTTGGCCTACTGTATGTGTCAGAGACATTGACACTTTCCCAGGTATTTTCTTTAAAGTGAATAAAACACTTCCCTAACAGTAAAATTGGATCCCTGTAACACTGAAGTTAAAAGCTAAGAAATAAATGTTTTTACAGTTGCCAGACAATATAATTGTGTAATGATTTGATGATAGAATTATCATCATAGATAGAGAAAATTTGTTTTGTAAATTAGAACAGTTGACAAACTTGATCAGTTGACAGTGAATATGCACCTCTTGTAAACCTCACTTAAATGTAAAGAAAAATATATATCTACATTTAAGTGAGATTCACAAAATACCATCATGCTACATAACCCGCCAGAACTCGGTACTGCCTTTGCATACCTCTTTGGCCTACTGTATGCCATGAACATTGATTATCCAAAGGAGATGAAGTACACATATGAAGCCATTCAGATTATCTTTTTCAAGCTTAGCTCTGTGCTCAAGCCTCCTCTGCCTCTGAAATAGAGATTCTTTAAAAAAAAAGAAAATAAAGAATCGTTAATCTATTTCAGAGGCAGAGGAGACTTGAGCACAGAGCCAAGCTTGAAAAAGATAATCTGAATGGCTTCATATGTGTACTTCATCTCCTTTGGATAATCAATGTTCATGGCATACAGTAGGCCAAAGAGGTATGCAAAGGCAGTACCGAGTTCTGGCGGGTTATGTAGCATAATGGTATTTTGTGAATCTCACTTAAATGTAGATATATATTTTTCTTTACATTTAAGTGAGGTTTACAAGAGGTGCATATTCACTGTCAACTGATCAAGTTTGTCAACTGTTCTAATCTACAAAACACATTTTCTCTATCTATGATGATAATTCTATCATCAAATCATTACACAATTATATTGTCTGGCTGCTGTAAAAACATTTATTTCTTAGCTTTTAACTGCAGTGTTACAGGGATCCAATTTTACTGGTAGGTAAGTGTTTTATTCACTTTAAAGAAAATACCTGGGAAAGTGTCAAGGTCTCTGACACACCCAATGTAACCCTTATGTTAAACATGTTTCTGAATGAGAAATAAACAAGGTTTTAGATATATTTTGATGTGTGCTCTTTATTTTATTTATTCATTCATTCAGCATTCATTCGGCGTGGCGAAGTTGGTAGAGTGGCCGTGCCAGCAATCGGAGGGTTGCTGGTTACTGGGGTTCAATCCCCACCTTCTACCATCCTAGTCACGTCCGTTGTGTCCTTGGACAAGACACTTCACCCTTGCTCCTGATGGGTGCTGGTAGCGCCTTGCATGGCAGCTCCCTCCATCAGTGTGTGAATGTGTGTGGGAATGGGTGAATGTGGAAATACTGTCAAAGCGCTTTGAGTACCTTGAAGGTAGAAAAGCGCTATACAAGTATAACCCATTTATCATTTCTTAAAAACATTTACAGCAACATAAATGTTACTTGACTTGTAAAGGAAGTTTTCTAACTGAAGTAACAAGAATTTCTGAGTTAATTGAAGGTAAAAATACATGGAATTGAAGCATGAACTTTATTGTTGGTCCGACGTAAATATCATAATTAGGTGAACAAGATCGAGTTGGCATAACTCTTGTCTAAACTTGGAAATCTTAGTTAAGTCAACAACAGTAGTCAAAGTTCAACAAAAATATATGAGTTTGCTGAAGGTAAAAATACATGGAATTGAAGCATGAATTGTATTGTTGGTCCCACAAAAATATCATAATTAGGTGAACAAGAAGATCCGAGTTGACATAACTCTTATCTCAACTTGTAAATCTTAGTTAAGTCAACAATAGTAGTCAAAAGTTGAGAAAACGCAAAAATCTGGTTGCATCATGTTGCCTTGAAAATGTGCATTTTCTGAACTTTTTTTTTTTTTTACAGTGTATGCATTTTATTATCAAATATGTTTTTTACATACATTGTAAAAACAAATCTGTATATTTCACATTAAAATTCTGGTTGCCATTTTTTAAATGCAAAATCTACAGATTCGAAAAAAAAATATATTACAGTAGATGGAAAACAGTAGTCACTGTTTATTTACCATTTTAAAACGGTACCACAGTTATTGTACGGTAAAATACTGGCAGCTTAGTTGCCAGAATCTTACTGTAAAATTTAAGGTAGTTTGTCCAACATATTACTTTAAATAGAAAAACAGTACCACTGTTATTTTTTAATTCTGGCAACTCAGTTGCCAGTTTGTTACCGTAAAATAACTGTGGTACCATTTTTCCATTTACAGTAACAACAACCGAATGATTTTACAGTAAAAAAAAAGGCAGCGCAGTCTGCAACATTTTATAGTAAAAACCGTGGTAGAGTTTTTTTCAATTTACAGTTTTCAATTGAATATGCTGTAGAAAGCATCGGAATTGTTACATAATGTCTATTGGGGCGGTATTGCTGGCAACTTGAGGGTTCCAGGTTCGATCCCCGCTTCCGCCATCCTAGTCACTGCCGTTGTGTCCTTGGTCAAGACACTTTACCCACCTGCTCCCAGTGCCACACACACTGGTGTAAATGTAACTTAGATATTGGGTTTCACTATGTAAAAGCGCTTTCAGTCACTAGAGAAAAGTGCTATATAAATATAATTCACTTCACTCTATAAATATAATTCACTATCGTCCTTTTTACAGAGCCTTAAGTGTGACACTTGTGTGCCAAAGGTTTTAATTTGGTCTCAAAGTAATGCTGAAAATAATATTGTCAGCAATAATTTCTGGAACAATATTTCCTACAGAATCAGAATCAGAAATACAGCAAAATTTGTTATCGGCTAAGGCCTATTAGTAGCTAAACTTTGCTAAAATCACTATTATTAGCTAACAACAAACACAACTAATACACGTGTGTGTGTGTTGTGTGCGTGTGTGTGTGTGAGACATGGGGCGTAGTTTACATGCTCGACGCAGGAAGAGAGCAGGAAATAATGCGTGCAGCACATTTGAAAAGTTAGTGCCCTCCAGGCATCCACTTAACCGTTGCACACATTCCCTTCAATGACTAATGAGGGCTCATTATGTAAAGGGACAAGCGGTAGAAAATGGATGGATGGATGGGTCACAAAAAGTCAAAGTTTCAAGACTCACTAAAAAACATACAGTAGTTCATGATAATCATTATCACACAACTCATGGAGGTATGATGCTGTTCTCGCGGCCTCCTAGCAGATGTTTGCCTCTCCACAAACATACTGCAGATCTTTCACTGACAGCCAACCCAGAGCTGCAGGGTAATGGAAGGCGGGGGCGGGCTGTGCCATCACCATAACCTCACAACTGATATGACTTGTGGGGGGAATGAAAATGACTGATGGATAGTCACAGAGGCTTGAACTAGAAGTCATTTTTTCTACTGGTGAGTAGAGTTATGATACACGTAAGTGTCAGGCACACTGGCAATCAAACATGGTGACAAAAGAGCCAATCTACCCAATTGGTGCCATTTGCTTGTCTCTCAAAAATAAAGTGACATTTCTGGGGGGGGTTTCTAACTCTAAATCTGATAATTGGACGGTGGGGTTAATTTATGGATTATTCTTCGGTTATGTTGCACTGCAGAGAACGATGGGCCAACTCATTTCCCATGAAACATATTTATTTTTGCAAAAACTGCAGAACCTGAAAATAAAGATTAACAGTAGCAGATTTAGTGTGTGGCTTGTAAACTTCATCGTCACAACCTGACTTATTCTTCTTTTACAGTATTACAACGGGACTGAAACAATTACTTTTGCAATTACAAAATGACTTTTGCTATAGTTATACAGTTTTTCTCCACATCCATCATCTTTACAAATTTACCAAATCAAATTATACATTGTACTTTATGAACAAATACCTTAATGACTTCAAACTACTGTTTTAATAGTGCTTTTAAATATACTGTTTATTTGTCTATGAATGTTCTCATTCATCCTGGTCATTGTCATCTCAGGGCATTCAATCGATCGCAACTGGACTGTTTGGTTTGTCGTAGAAGACGTTTCGCCTCTCATCCAAGTAGGCTTCATTAGTTCGTGCTCAGACTTAGGTTGGTCAGATCTAGTCTAGCGGAAAATATTTATACTCCAAAAACCAGGACGGTGTGCCTGGGCAAGGATGGTTTCGCCCTATGGTAGTGAGAAAAACAACTGTTTTGATGCAAACAAGCAGTCCTAACTGTCAAAGCCATCGACAGTCGTTGAAGTGAAATTTCCCCTCGTTAGCTTTGAGGTATTGTGTGGCAGAATGATCGCTGTGAATCAACTACTACCAGTCCAAAATAGTCACAGTCCCCCATGTTAGCATTCCATTCAGTTGTAAACAAATTGCACAAATGGTATTCCGGAATGTTTTTAACTCCTGTTATTTGTTGGAGGCTAAATTGCAGTCTTATAGAAATGGTTGAAAGGACTGTGATTTTATTATGTGATAATGCCTTTTATACTGGATTGTGTTTGTTTTATGTACTGTATGTGATTGTCTAATTGGACGTTGGAATCTGCAATAAAGCCTGTATGTGTATGTACTGTATGTATGTATGTATGTATGTATGTGGGAGATAGGTGGTGTTGCAGACCCCCTCCTCTGTTCAGGAATGTTTTTTTAACCTTGAAATAGATGGCTTCCCTCACTCCTCTTTCGTACCAACCGTCCTCCCTGTACAGAATCTGTACATTTTTTATCTCAAAGGAGTGCTGTTTCTCCCTGAGGTGCAGATAGACAACTGAGTGACAGACACAAAAATATTGTCATTCCACATGTATCAGTTCTATCTATTTATTTAGATTGTAATATAATTTCCCATTTTGCAATAGATTCAAATAAAATACATTAAATACAATGAGTCACAACAGATTTTCAGCAGTTTGTTCATTATTTTACACAGATAAAAAAAATGCTTTCAGGTGATTAGCCAGTATAGTGACGTTACTATATCCATTGGTATTTGTTGTGTTGTCCTTTGAATTGTCTTGATAGTTAATTTCCTCCTTGATTGTCCTAAACAGACCAACAGAGCAAACAGAAACACAAGATCATATTAACAGTGATTAAAACACATATGAAAGTTAACATTTTCCATGAAATAAAAATGTACAAAGCGTTGTACAAAAGAACAAATTATGTGATTTAAAATGTACAAATAGTTAAAATTCAAAAAAATAACTATTAGAGTCACATATTGATTAGATGTATGATAAGACATAAGTCAAGCTATTTTTGGCCACAAAGCCGTCTGCAATGGCTCTCTCTCGGGTTTAAGAGAGGAGCGAAGAGCACAGAGGTCACTCGACATTATGATAGTCGAGGTCTTGTATTTTAAAACAGACTTCTTCTTCCGGTGAGCTTCAACTACTGATGCAGGAAATACAGGGTGCCCTCTACTGGTGAAAACCTTCATTACATTATATTACAGCAAACTCGACATCAACTATATTTCTACTGATAAGAAGTGATCTTAAGTATAAAAACACAATTGGTGGTAACTATTCTGTGTTGGCCCTGCGATGAGTTGGCGACCAGGGTGTACCCCGCATACCGCCCGAATAAAGCTGAGATAGGCTCCAGCGCCCCCCTGTGACCACGAAAGGGACAATGTCTTAATATATTATAGTCCCACACTAACGGCCATAATGTTTTGCATTCAAAAAATTGTTTTCATATTACACCCACAAAGACACTGAAAATATGTGTTAATATTTGTGCTATGGTGCCATCTTTTAGACAAGTTCACTCACTGCTTGTGCTGCAGGTTGACAATGCACTTCCTGTTTCATGCCTTGAACAAGAAGTAATACCACCCATAAGATTTCTGCTTGAAAATATTATGCATTTATCATTCCAAGAAATGTAAGTTTTACAATATAACTAAAGCAATTCATACTTACTAAACCGCCTCATGTGTGATGTCTGTAGGAGTGTTTATACATATTTTGCACATGCTATCGTAATGTAATCAAGTTAGCGTCGTTAGCATTAGCGAATATGCTAACATATTTACAAGTGTCTGTGTTAGTATTATTAACTTACAATGGCATTTTTTGTTTGTTTCAGTTTAAACAATTCACCAAGACGTCACTGTGGACTTACTGAGTTTGTTTAGCTGATTGGACAGCTAGCTTCCGCAGATAGTGGGTCCATTGATGATGACATCTGTTTTGTTTGATCAGCTATTTTACTGCCGTGTGACAGGCACTGTTTGGAAACAATTGGGTATTCAAATAAACATTTACAAAATATTTCGTAATTGTATATATCTGCGGATTATAGTCCAGCTAATATATGTAAAAATATATATATATATATATATTAATTTGGTGGGTGCGGCTTAAATACCGACATGTGTAAACTAAACATTAAGACAATAAACATGATTATTTTATTAAGAAATATTTATTTACACTGTTACCACAATAATACATTTTTTAATCTGGCAAAAGATCCAATAAAAACAAAGGATCATTTTATAGTCCAGACATGGAGGATTGTGGGTCTCCTCTGCTTTGACTGCAGCTGGGACTGCTGTGTGAGGCTACTGTCAACCTGACCGTCTTAATGTTGTCTAATTATTATAATTGTTTTTATTTCTTGACAAATTCTCAGTTTATTTATATATATATATATATATATATACTATATATATACTATATATATATTAAAGATTAAAGTACCAATGATTGTCACACACACACTAGATGTGGTGAAATGTGTCCTCTGCATTTGTCCCATCCCCTTGGGGAGCAGTGGGCAGCAGCGGCGCCGCACCCGGGAATCATTTTGGTGATTTAACCCCCAACTCCAACCCTTTGTTGCTGAGTGCCAAGCAGGGAGGTTATGGGTCCCATTTTTATAGTCTTTATATATATATATATATACATATATATATACATATATATATATATATATATATATATATATATATATATATATATATATATATATATATATATATATATATATATATATATATATATATATAGTGACGTTTACCGGAAACCGGCGGGATGGCCGTGCATGCGGTAATTATTTTAAAACCTCTTTTCACTCCGGCGTTTACCAAAACGAATGCGGTAAATTTAGGCGTGCGCTTTGAGTGTGATGTAAGCATACCATCATGAAAAGCACATTTAATTAAAAAAAACGTTATTATGGTCTTACCTGTACTTATAAATGGAGTCCATTTGCAGCTCCTTCTGACCAAAAGCATCGATAACTTGTTTATAGAAGTCTTCCTTATTTTCTTTCTTCCGTTTTAAAAGTCTCTCTGTCTCGATGGAGATATTCCTTTAATTATTACCTCCTGCTTCGATTGAAAGTCCAGTTTAGAAAACTGTTTTATTTTAGATACCGGTATGTAATCCTCCTTGTTAAAAGTTCAGGCAGAGGAAAAAAAAAAAATGTCTTGCTGCGTGTGTTCACTTCTTCTGCAGTACCGGAAGTCGCAAGAAGGATCACTAGCGCGGCAGCGCCCTCTACCACCAGGAGGCGGGAGTCATTTCATGACTCATACAGTATTTGACACACGCAGCTACGGTATATTAATAAAACATAGCTGCTTACTGTTCTTTTTAGCATACTGTACCGGTATTCAATAGCTTGGACCTTAAATCCTACTGAATAGCTCTTTATCTTTTTTCCTTTGTGCGATTGCAAACTACTGAAAGTAGCTTCCTCCATTTTGAAAATGAGGACAGATAAAGCGTCACTCGTGACGTAACGAATTTGACCCGGTGGAAGTTCTAGCCATATGCTAAATATTTTGCGAAACGAGTTTGACCCGGTGAAAATTATAGACATGCGATAATAAAATTAATATTTTGCGAAACGAATTTGATCCGGCGTCAATAATGAACCGGCGATAAGGCCAAGCATGCGTTAATTATTTTGAGAAACGAGTTTGACCCGGCAGTAATTCTAGACGTGCGAATACTATATTCCCTGCGCCAATTCAAGGAAATACGGTATATATATATATATATATATATATATATATATATATATATATATATATATATATATATATATATATATATATATATATATATATGTATATATATATATATGTATATATATATTTTTATATTTATTATTTTATTTTTTTTAAACTTTATTCATTTATTTATTTTTTAAAATGTTATTTAAATGTTTTTTATTTCTGATGACTGCTTTTAGTGGGTGACAAGCCTGGCCTGAACAAGGTCCACCAAACTGTAACAAAACTATCATACTCTAGGTTGGTTCAGTCAGTCCAATGTAGGACTCAAGATTAAACAATTACACTTACTGCTCACGTAGTACTGACATTACAGTGTTCTGATATTAGTTCCTAAAGACTGAACATTATGTCAACACATGTCAAGTTGTGCAGCACGGCAGTGATGACAACCTCTAAAGATGCCATCATTGGAGCCATGCAATCGGTTTCTGCTGTACATTCAATATTTACAACTCCTGCTTTCTACATGTGACAGAGCATCAGTTAATACAGTTTGTGATCTGAGCCGCTAGCTTTACAACGTTCGTGCCGACAAACATCCATCAAAGAAACAAGGTACGTTGCAAACATCGATCTGTTCAGTGTTGGGAGTACAGGAAGACCTTGAAAGCACCAAGACAGGCCAATGAATTTACAAGCTGCTTTACTTCCACCCATGAGCGCCTATAACCATAGGGCCTCCTATTCTTTGACTAACGATTTTCATAGTCAAATCATATTTGTTAAACATTACATTGTTAAACAGCTGTGGCGATCCCCCACAAATACAAAGCTCTCATTTGCGACTTTTACCACTTTTTCCATTTGCGACTAGAACCAGTACAGAGTGTTTTTTTATTCTGGAAATTTTTTGCAAAATTGGGAAAACCATTCCTAATCATTTCTTGTGGGTGTGAAATATGTCACAGTGCATCATGCACACTCCAAACTCTCAGAATGGATGACAACAGGGCAACTTGCAAAGTTGATATTTCATCAAAGAAAGGAAATACTACCAACACGCAGAAACATTTTCACACAAAGCAACTTTATATGACTGTCGCGTTTTCAATCCCTTCCAAGCTCAGAGTATTGTTATTTCTGCCGAATACAGTGGCTGAAATGGTTTGCTAAATTAATTTGTGTAAGAGTTTGTGACAAATATTCCCAAGTATATGAATCTTTCAGAGGGCTCCTTAAAAAGAAAAGCAGTCAGTGGGAAAGCTTTTGCCAAACTGTGAACAACAAATACTTCACTCCTTTGAAGATTTAATTTACAGTCCGACAGCAGGCCAAAACAATCGAGTATATCAAGTATAGTGGGAAGGGAGGTCAGCGGGTTAGAAATGTATAATAAAAAGTCATCCGCATAGAATGAAAGTTTATGAACTTGGCCATGCCGAACAATGCTTTCAAATTTGGTGTTGCCACGGATCCAAATGGCCAGAGGCTCAATGGCCAAATTAAATAATAAGTGTGAAAGCGGACAGCTCTGACGTGTGCTGTGCTGAAGGGAAAAAGGTCTTGATTATCATTACAATGGGTACGTACAATTGCAGTTGGGTATGCATACAGTAGACAAAGCCAGGTTATGAACTTTGGGTGGAAGCCACATTTTTCTAAAATGAAAGAAAGGTAGCCTCATTCCATTCTGTCAAACACTTTCTCTGTGTCGAGGGATACCACGATCTCTGGAGAGTCAGGCCCCGATTGAAACAGTTGGTTCATCCACTCTTTTATTGCGAGAGGTTTCAGGAGATTTGAGATGCGTTTTCTGTAAAAATATAATATCACCCTTGGGATGCTGTAGATGTGCCATTACTTTACAGATTTTGATGGGTTTCTCATGCCTTTTGTATTCCAGGAGATCAGACGCTCTTTATCAGACTAAGACATGGTGGCGGACACTTAAAGAATGGTACCATGGTGAAGCCATGTGGATTTCCTCTACCTGAGACAAAGAGATAAGATTATGAGCGAGAGCATGAAAAAAAAAAACCAACACACAAAAACAGACAAACATGCTGACCATTACACTACAACAAAAATAATGACCAAACCTTGAGTTGCCTGAATACAAACTTTCTTGTGCATCAAAGTTCAAAACTTCTTGGTTATCTCACACTATCTAGGGTCTTGTATCCCTTCACTTATACTAAAGCCCTGATCAATTATAAACAGGAAAATAAGGGAACAGTAATCCATCAGAATAAACAAAGTTTGAAGAAGAACATGTGCAAAACATAATTTTACCTGCTTAGTGGCCTTGTGGTTAGAGATCGGTAGGTCGTGAGTTCATACCAAAGACTATAAAAATGGGACCCATTACCTCCCTGCTTGTGTTCGTGTGGACATGACCTCAGGACTCGACTTTGGCATTAGGGTATTTTCTGCCATGTCTGATAGGCTTCCATGCCATAATCATACTTGCCAACCTTGAGACCTCCGATACCGGGAGGTGGGGGGCGTGGTCGGGGGTGGGGCGGATACGTATATATTTATATATATATATATATATATATATATATATATATATATATATATATATATATATATATATATATATATATATATATATATATATATATATATATATATGTATTTATATATATTTATTTTATTATATATATAAATAAAAGAAATACTTGAATTTTAGTGTTAATTTATTTACACTTATACACACACAACACTCATCTACTCATTGTTGTACTTGAAAGTACAATGCTTTGCAGCCAGAAGCTTTGGTCTCCGTTCATGAATGAGTATATCATTTCGGCCACCGTGTTCAATGGAGAAGTCTGTTCTACAAAATGTACAGGCAACATACCCCTTCCCCTTCGAACTGTCCTGGATGAACTGAAATTCTTGTTTCCATTCATTTTGGAACTTGCAAGCGTATTTCTTCATCTTGCTCGTCGACGGCGTCGCCATGTCTGTAACTTCCTCGTTCTTCTGCTTCGTCTCCTTGTTGTGTGCGCAGTTGTGCACTCTACTCTCTAAAAGCCGTAGATGTTATGACGTCATTGGGCAGGCAAGCTGTTTATATTGTGGGAAAGCGGACGTGAGAACAGGCTGTCCCCACTCATGTCCGCATTGAATTCCGGGAGTTTGTCGGGAGAAAATTTCTGCCGGGAGGTTATCGGGAGAGGCGCTGAATACCGGGAGTCCGGGAGTATGCATGATCAACTTGCAAAATATAAGAATAATACCGTCCACCAACTTTGCCTTTAAAATAAGGATACAGGGATAAAAAAGGGTTAAAATGTAAAATGCTACTGGAGCGAAACTCAGGCCACGTCTACTCCATTCGCCCCTCAAACTGGAAGTTTGGTCCAATATTTTAAGTTTCACATGTGTTTCTTCATGCAAAGGGGGGCCCCTCACAGATCCACATGTTTTGCATTTAGGGCAGGGTTACCTTGATCATGTCTGAGAGGTGTCCAGAAAGATGGCATATCCTTCCTGAAAAAGCAACATTATTTATTTTCTGCACTATAATGATTAATATTGATTGTTGATTATTGCACAATGTGCAGTTCCAAGCAATACATTTGTGGAAGGGGATAGGGGAGATATATATCCCCTGCACTTTTCTTTCAAAAGGCAGTTTTGGTCTTTTGCACTTTTTACGTCTAAAAATAATTATGCTATTCAATGGAGATGAGTCAAACACTAGCAGCAAGCGGAAAAACACCTGCTCAGACTTCCTGCCCACAAGCTCATTGATTGGCTCTGTGGCACTGATGTTTATTGCTAATGTAGCATTGATTGACAGCAAGCAGCAGCTGACCAATCAGCAGTCAGATGCGCCAAAGGACAGTTTGATGCAGGCAGAGAGACGAGATGGTACAAGTTAAAGACAAAAGGGAGCCTTGTGCTCCATTCAAAGGTGGTTATGTTGTTGACATAAATCTTAGTGGCTGTTTGTGTTCCATCCCCCTGCCAGGACAAACAAGGGGAACATTGAACTAAATCATCATACAATCTTGAAAAACCAAAGCAAAGTGATTTATTTTATTCAGTTAATTTTGTATAAAATAAAATAAAAAATCTGAATATACAGTTCAGAAAATACTGAAGAATTTGTTTACTATGTATTTATAGTACTCAAAATCAAGCATCTAATCCAAAGATGTCCAAAACAGTACACTTTTTTATACTTTCTGAAAAAAATAAAATACTGAAAGCATATACAGAATTTGTGTAACGATCTGGAGTGGTGGATCCCAAGGATGCAGAGACGTTTTGCGTGCTGTCAATAGTCTTTCTCTTTATTCAAGAGGAGCACACAATAGCAAAAACAAAGGCGATGGTGGTAAACTAACAAAAACACACCAAGTAAAAACTACCAATATAACTACCTACAAAAAACCAAAAGCGCTAGACAAGGCTAGGAGATATACTTCATGAAAGAAGTATTACTGAAAAAAACAAAGTACAAAATAAAGTCGCTGGACAAGGCTAGGAAAAAATACAAGCAAACCTGAGAATGAAGCACAAGACGAACTAGTGAGTCCGCTGGCGAGTCTAAGTACAACTGCGTCTGAAGCAAACAGTAGACAAAGTTCCGGCGCCCACCTGCCGTCAGTAACCAGGTTAAATAGGTTACCCCTAATCAATCTCAGGTGTGTGCTGCTGCCTTTCGCCAGCTGCACTCAATACTGTGGACGAGAGAGAGAGTGAACATGGTGTGCAGACAACAACAGAAATAAGCAAGGATAAATCAGATTACCACAATTTGATCATTATTAGTTATTAATATTAACATTTCAGCGTTTCGTCGTTACAGTATGTCATTTTTATTTACAAGTTTTGGTTTAATCTTATTTTGACTAAATGTTGTGGACTAACAAAACACAAGCTGCGGGCCACAAATAGCCCGTGGGCCACAATTTGGACACCCTTTACTTAATCCCTTCAATCCACGCCCCCGTACCAAAAAACAGTTGTGTATCCCCCACTTCTGAAAACCAAACTTCATTGGACTTGAATTGCTTGTATTTGTCACTGCCTGATGTTTGACTTCTGAGTTTTTAAATCAGTTCATATTTTTTTATACGAATATTTTAAATTTCTATTACAAAAATGTTTAACAGGTGTTGCGTTTGACCAGATGTTCCTCCAAGTGGGATGTAAAACGCTGGTCAGTCCCAAGTTCCTTAATGACATATCAACTGAACTCAAACGGTACCACCAAGCACAGAATAGGTATTTTGTAATTTTATTGTCAAAGCTTTGGCAATAATGAGACCAGCCTCGAACAACACATACAAATGCGCAGCCCAAGTTGATCTGGCATTCCACAGGCCAAAAGCAACTCTTTTCACACAAAGAAAGCCCGCCTTTCCCCTCCCCCCAACACTGATAAGAAGAGAGACTTGGGGGTTGTGTTCACATTCCTGATGGTTTACGACCCTATCTAACCAGGCAATCTGAAGACAAAGAGAAACTAGTATACAGAGTAAAATTAAGGAAAGAAATGAGCTGATTCAAACATGATTATGAAATAAGAAATAGCTCTTAAACATATGCATTATCTACAATCCCCCTTCAGATCTTATCCAAAAGATCTCTCCTACGAGAGCAACACCTCTAAAGCACGCCCCACATTAAAGTAGGTGCTGTAGTTTTTTTTTCTTTGAGCAAGCTAGCAATAAAACAACAGCATATTTACATGGATGACAGATGGAGGGAGTCCACGTCAATGTCGTCATGGTCAGGGAAGGAAATCAACAATTCTCGAAAGTCTCCATTTTGCTTGACCCCCTTCAAAGACATAACGAGCCCAGAAACAGGGTGGGGTTGACCTTCTACAGCTCTAACAATGATGCGGGTGCATAGAGACTTAGCACAAGGGGCGATAAAGCAACCGCAAGAGGCTATAATGGCCAAGAAAACTCCAATGGAGACCAGGACAGACTTAATTAGGTCAGTCCACCTGCCAAATGTGCTTTGGAGCCAATCTTTAAAGGGGTCAGAGACCCCTGAAACTTCAGTAAGTTCCTTAGACAGGGCCTGGAGGCCCTCTAAGGCCCTCTGAACTGAGCCATCTGGTGCAGTGTTGTTAGGAATGAAGGTACAGCATTGGTCACCAAACATTGCACACACGCCTTCTTCCTTGGCTAGGATGCGGTCAAGGGCTATGCGGTTCTGGATGGCCATGAGAGAGGTCGGGGCAAGTTGTTCAGCAAGTCCCTCAACGGCGTCACGAGTCAGGTTGGTCAGTCTCAACAGATTATAAAAAACATAGTTAATGCGTTCAACATTTTTAGTAGCAGTCACAGGGAAAATAGCACCAATGATAGGAAGGTTCTCGAAACCTGCACAGGATTCACACCACAATTTGTGTTGTGAGGGGACCCCTCTTGGTTGTCCAATTGCATCAAAGTAAACACCATCAGGGTTTCTCATCAGATCAAAGGAGCCCTTTACACTCCTTCGAGATAAAACATGGCGGCGTCGGCGAGAAGTTAGAGAGGCCGCTGAGACAGGAGTTACAAGGGGAGTTAATTTGGTACCCACTAGGGTGAGTGGGGTCACCAGTCTAACCATAGCACAAAGCCCTACGGATGACTTTGGGATTCTAATGTACAATCTGTGCTCCCCACAATACCAGAATAAGTCAGCTCGTGCCCAAGGGCCTATCCTTGAGCCATCTATCAGTGTGGTGCACCAGGAAGGGTTAATATCACCCAATTTGTTGGGGGACGAAGAGGGTCCTTTGAATTGAAAACACGTGTAATTCAGCTTTTGGGCCACAAATGGAAGAAGTCGGGTGGAATTGTCAACAGGAGGGTACACACTAGCCAACAAATCGCACCCTGGTGGCGTGGGTTCAGAGAACAAGGAAATAAGACAGTTTGAGCCATTTATGTCAGTCAACTTAAAAGGGGCGGGGTAAGTGTGGGGAAAAGGACGTCCAGCGGAACAAGCAACACAGTCACCCAGGTTTTGGCTCTTAGCCATGCTAGTCATCCACCTGAGCCATAGGTTGCCTGCACCTGCTCCTAAGGTCAAAGCTACCAGGTCTTCAGTGGTGATGTCATTAGTATACACAGATGTGAGAGCTTTTGTAACGTCACCGAGGTGGAGTGGCACTTTAGGTGCTACAGAGGGGGCAAAGGTAGTTAATGCCCTCTCAAGGATATTAGTTTTAATAATCCCTTTAGGGTCCGTACCAGCCTGTTCAACCCCCAAAACAACATAAAAGGGACTTGGCACAACACCCATTCCGATAATTGTAAGTGCAAGGGGATTCTGGGAACGATCAAAATTCCTCTGAAAGGTCATCCCTCTCTGAATAACTTGTAATAGTAGAGGTAGGCGGTAATGGTAAAAAGAGGGCCCTGTGTAGTGGGTTACACTCGTCCATGAGGGGCACCACCCACTAGAGTATGTTGTCTGCTTCCGACACCAATGATTCAGTTTTATGTCGTCACAAAGATAGAGGTTACTACTACGGTACAAACTATTTTTCCCCCCGCATTTAATCACACTGCACAGGTCAAAAAAATAAGTCTTGCTGTCCCCCCTAACCCAGTCTATTTCAAGTCCGCCGTATGTTCTAAGACACTTGTCAGTCACTGTCGTCGGGAAGGAAGGACTGGGGCACAAGAACAGTAGAACAAGCCTAAACACCAATCCGTCAGGAAATACTTCTGGGCGTAACATCCTTGTTTTTCGACTATCAAAATCAGAGTAATTCAGGTAACGAAACGGGGATAAACATCAAACTTTTCACTTAATATAACGACACAGATAGTTATGCTGAAAACAAGCAAGAGAAATTGGATAACTTCGAGTATAAAGGCTGGTCTCAAATAAGGATATACAATATAGAAGTTAAAAAGAGTAATATAGGTAGAAAATCTCTCTCTCAGCGTCGTCTTCTGGGCTGTAGGATTATGTGTGTGTAATTAAAGCCTCGCTCTTCTATGACCTAGAGGGGGAGAGGTTACTAGCACGATCACCCCTTATGTGTGTTACTTCGTTAACACACCCACTAAAAATGAGTCGTTTTCTGCTCCCGTTCTTCTTCAGCTGCCTCAGGCTCAAAAGGCGCTGCTAGGGGGTCGAGTGGGGCAGATGATGTGGCTATGTCAGCAATGACATCCGCTGGTGATCTATCAGGTTCTTCAGCAGGAGTGCAGAGGGAGAGGTGGTACCAGGTGTCCCCTTTACCAGCTAGTCGAAGGGCGTGAGACGTCCGTTCCACGACCTTGAAGGGACCAGTCCACCTGGGCTCCGTCCACTTGCGTTTGATGACTTTGAGCTTGACCCACTCTACGGGAGGGAGGGTCCCTGGAGGAGTGGATTGTTGTCCACGAATCTGTGCAGAGAAATTATTACACAAATTCTGAATTTGTTCAAAGTACCATTTTGGTTTTACGCTGATTCTTCCTTCCAGGGAGGCAGCTGGTCCTGGGAAGGGCTGACCTGAATGCAGTTCATAGGGTGAAAAACCAGTTTTGTTCATGGACATTCGGATGGTCATTAAAGCCAATGGTAACGCGTCAACCCACTTCAATTTGGTCTGTGCACAGATTTTTGCCAATTTTGTCTTGATGTTTTGGTTCATTCTCTCGACCTTACCTTGGGACTGAGGATGGTACACCGAACCAAACCTGTGTTCTAGTCCGAGAGCCTTTTCGACCAAGGCTAGGTGAGTATTTTTGAAATGGGTGCCGTTGTCTGACCTAATCTTTTTGGGGAAACCATGTCGGGGTACTAGGTCATTCACAAGTCATTTAATTACTGATGTTGCATCCTCTTTTGAGGCTGTTGTTGCTTCCGGCCAACCACTGTGATTGTCAACACAAGTCAGTACGTACCTTTCCCTTGTACCGTATTGATCATATCAGTGAAATCAAAGACTATACATGATTCACCCTCACCTCCTCCCTATTCTAAATTTGATCTACTTAACTACTATCGATGTGTAAAATCGTTATTTTCAAATTAAAATTAGTTATAACTTCTTACCCACGGGAAAAACGTTAAAACTATGGAATGTGTCAGAGTCGGATTATTGTCGATTTTGTTCCAAGGAGTCTGTATCCACCCTCACTCACCCCCTTCTGTTTCTAAAAAAGGACTGCGTTAGTCATACTATCACTTTCAGAAACATCTAAGAAAAAGGTCAGCTAATAGTCAAGTAGCGGAGGACAAGTCATGTTTGAGGTCAATGATTGTCTCTTTAGCCTCTGTGGTCCACTGGGGGGTGTTGTTAGGGTAGGGGACCCCTTAGCAATATCACAAATAACTCAAACTCCACTAAATATGCTTATATTTAACTTATTCAATATGGTGAAAGTAACAAATATGCTTATATTTATATTGTCACCAATACTAGAAAAATACTACCCTTGTGGCGAATGCTTTAGCAATAGTATTTTAAAATTTTACCACACCTGGTGGCCCCAATAATTCATTAAGTCAAGCTCATGTTGTAGAAAGTTGAATGATGCAGACACGTTTGTTACTGAATACTTTCTATCAGACTTCTGTCTTGACAACTATGTGTATGTAATGAGCAACTATAATTATTTGATATGCTTAAATGTGTAATGTGTCGTTTTAGCTCAGCTGTTGTGTAGCTGCTAGCTCCTCGTAGCCTACAGGTGTCTAAAGTGCAGCCCATAGTTATGTGTTCAACACAACTATGTGCTAAACCTAAACAATTGAAAATGTGGTATTTGGGTGTCGGTGTAATGTTTGGCAGCTACGCCGTGTCTTATCATTGCACCTAAGTTCTTTGGTTTTGTAGGCGAGACAGAGAGCAAGTGAACAATGTGGGACACTATTGTGTCCATCTTATACCATGCTAGTTGTTTCAAAGATAGGTCAACATGAGCAACCACACCTTGAGTTCCAACATATATAAATATACAAAGGAGTCAAAGGTCTCCTGGTATGAGTGTCTAACTGGTGATCATAACATATGGCGAGTCGGGTGGCAGAACACACGGAAGCATCTCAGCCAGTCAGGGTTTTCACTGTTAGAGCAGTTGGATGTCAGCCATTCCTGTTGTTTCAGGCTGTGGTAGGAGCCTTGGTAGTGGTGTCGCAGCTTGGTGGTTAAGCCGTCAGGTAACACCAGGAATGTTCCTTCTGTGCGATTTGAATGTCAGGGTACAGTCTGTAAAGGAGGTCCAGCAATCTGAACCGGAAGTGGTTTGGTCACAGGTAACCTTGTGACCCCAGCGAAGCCTTCGACCTTTAAAGAGGAAGCACACAGTTTCTTTGGTACCTCTGCATTCAGAATCGAATGGGTGGCGCCAGTGTCAATCACGAACTGATAACATTGTCGTTGACACTCATGTCCAGCAGGGGGCCAGTCTGTATCTCCTGCTGGGGCTCCTGCGGTGGGCGTCCTTTGCCACGCTTTTGTGTTCGTTTGTTGGCACTACGGAACCTTTCCTGTTCGAAAATGTTCACGACTCCAGTGACCAGGCTAGTCACAGCCGAAACAGTTTCCACCCCGGACTGGCTTTGAAGCACCGTGTTGTCCACCACCCGAGTCCAACCGTCTGGTCGCACGTCTGTTGAGGATTCTTTCCTCCACCTGTTGGAACTCAAAAGCAAGGTCACCCACTGCTGAATATATCCTAGCTGATCTTTGACCTTTTGGTTCTTTTAACCTTTTATTTTCAGCGATCTGTAAATTAAGGAGTTGCTTCCTTGCTGCTCTGTCATTAGCCTTATCATCCTCATCTTGAGGAAAGAGACTGCGCATAGCAGTAGCTATGTTTGTAACGTATGGTGTTATCGGTGAGGTCGAAGATTCAGCCATTAATTCTACTTGTTGTTCTGTATTTTTGCCATCTTGTGTGGAAACACAACGATACAAAATGCTTCTAAAGTCTCCTATTGATTTCTTCCCATTTCACTCAAACAACTAAACAAACAAACAAATAAACAAACTTGCAGCTAACCACAATCAACAGCATACCATTTACGAATACCTTCATTTGTCACTTTCTCATCTTTTCTTCACTTTCGTTTTCCTTTACAAACAACATCCTGTATCCATCTCTTCCTTACACTTCACACAATGTTTCTATTTTCTGTTCTCCTAGAAACCATTGACATAACGTAAGGTTATAAACATCCTTTTCCCATATTTTCTCAAACCATCCTCTTCTCCCTCAATCTTCCTTCACCTGCTCTCTTTTTCTCTCTCTCTCCTTCTCACTGGAGTAGGGGGCGGTGGCCTAGTCAAAGTCTGGGCGGGTCGTTTGAATTGTCTTGCGCATGCGCGGCAGGCAAAACACCAATCAGTCTAGTCTGTCCTATTTGTCTCATTAATCATCGGTTCTTTTGCTGCATTTCGTTTTTCCACGTAATCCCCGTTTACTTTTATCATACGCTAAACTCTTAAATTCTCGAGCACCAACCCTGCTCTTTTTTTCTCTTGACCATTTTCACCAGCGCACACACACACACATGCACGTGTAAGCACTCACGCACACACAAGCAAGTGCCTACAGCCCTACGCACACACACCCACGCACACGTAAGCACTCTCTCTGCGTTTCACTTTACCATAAAACTTCCAGTTACTTTTTTATTTTATTTTTTATTTTACCAGACGTTTGAGTTCACAACTTTTCGAGTATTGTAAACTCCCTCTTAACCCTTTCAAGGAACGTTCTCTTTTTTTCTTTTTAAACTCTACTTGCTAATTTTATTGTCGACAACCGTCCATTCAATTGATCATTACACAGTAATGATTCATCACATTCCTCCCCGACCGCCATCACATTCCTGTCTGTCACACTCAGTGGCCATTGTGTCTATTTTTTTCAGAAGGGCCTCGAACCCCTGAAGGCCTTTAACCCACAAACCATACGGCGGCCTTTAACCCCGTAATTTTTCGTACAATACGCAGCTAGAGCCTCTAACTCTAACCCGTGCAATTTATCGTGCAATATGCAGGCCTCTAACCTCCATATCATACGAGGGCCTTTAACCCGTTACTCTTTTAGGCGGCGACCAACTACCCAGGGTGAGCCACACCCAACTATTAGTTCACTCGTCAATGAAACTGCCCGTCACGGTAATCGAGACACAATGGCGTGAGTTGACCACCTATTTACAATTTTAATGCAATGGCAGGCTCGGCAAAAATGCAATCAATCTATCAAAATCACCATTCTGTGTCTGCGGTACAAAGCAGTGTTTAACTTACAGACTTCTGGGCAGACTCCTAATGCAGATTTTATCTAAAAAGAAAGGTTCTGCTTACCTTGAATTATGTTTTGGCCATGTGAGTCTGTCCAGAAGATTGCAAGAGAAGGTCCAATTGTCAGCGTGTCATCTCGGACGAAGCCCCCAAATTGTTGCGTTTGACCAGATGTTCCTCCAAGTGGGATGTAAAACGCTGGTCAGTCCCAAGTTCCTTAATGACATATCAACTGAACTCAAACGGTACCACCAAGCACAGAATAGGTATTTTGTAATTTTATTGTCAAAGCTTTGGCAATAATGAGACCAGCCTCGAACAACACATACAAATGCGCAGCCCAAGTTGATCTGGCATTCCACAGGCCAAAAGCAACTCTTTTCACACAAAGAAAGCCCGCCTTTCCCCTCCCCCCAACACTGATAAGAAGAGAGACTTGGGGGTTGTGTTCACATTCCTGATGGTTTACGACCCTATCTAACCAGGCAATCTGAAGACAAAGAGAAACTAGTATACAGAGTAAAATTAAGGAAAGAAATGAGCTGATTCAAACATGATTATGAAATAAGAAATAGCTCTTAAACATATGCATTATCTACACAGGTTAATGGATAATTTTCGGTATGTGGGCTTGTATTAAGCCTCAGGGAGTTGAACGCCCCTGCCTTACATAGTTCCGGGTCACCCTTGGGCAAGGTGTAGCACCCGAATGCCCCCCCCATCAGGGTTACGATACCCCCCATGAACTACACTAAAAGAGGATGCGTTACCCGGCCCGGAGGAAGCCCGGGGCCCTCCTCCGGAGCTAGGCCCGGAGGTAGGGCTCGTCAGCGAGCGCCTGGTGGCCGGGCTTGCCACGGAGCCCGGCCGGGCACAGCCCGAAGAAGCTACGTGGACACACCATCTTCTCTGCCACGTGGGCCCACCACCCGCGGTCGGAACCAGTGGGGTCGGGTGCGCTGCCAAGTGGATGGCGGTGAAAGTGGAGGCTCCGGACGGACCAATTCGGGGCAGCAGAGGCTGACTTTCGGGACGTGGAACGTCTCTACGCTGGTGGGGAAGGAGCCTGAGCTGGTGCGAGAGGTGGAGCGCTACCGGTTGGATCTGGTGGGGCTTACCTCTACGCATAGCAAGGGCTCTGAAACCACACTCCTGGACAAGGGATGGACCTTGTTCACTTCTGGAGTTGCTCAGGGTGTGAGGGCACAGGCGGGTGTGGGGATACTCACGAGTCCCCGGCTGAGTGCCTGTACGTTGGAGTTCACCCCAGTGGACAAGAGGGTCGCCTCCCTTCGCCTTAGGGTTGGAGGGGGGAAAACTCTGACTGTTGTTTGTGCATACGCACCAAACAGGAGTTCAGAGTATTCAGCCTTCTTGGATACCTTGCATGGGGTCCTGTATGGGGCGCCGGCAGGGGATTCCATAGTCTTGCTGGGGGACTTCAACGCGCACGTGGGCAATGACAGTGATACTTGGACTGGCGTGATTGGGAGGAACGGTCTCCCTGATCTGAACCTGAGTGGTGGATTGTTATTGGACTTCTGTGCTAGTCACGGACTTGCGATAACAAACACCATGTTCAAGCATAAGGATGCTCATAGGTGTACCTGGTACCAGAGCACCCTAGGCCAAAGATCAATGATCGATTTTGTAATCGTATCAGCTGATCTGAGGCCGTATGTTTTGGACACTCGGGTGAAGAGAGGGGCTGAACTGTCAACTGATCACCATCTGGTGGTGAGTTGGGTTAGATGGCGGGGGAAACCTCTGGACAGACCTGGCAAACCCAAGCGTGTAGTGCGGGTGAACTGGGAACGTTTGGAGGAGTCCTCTGTCCGGAAGGACTTCAACTCCCACCTCCGGCGGGACTTCTCTGCCATCCCTGTGGAGGTTGGGGACATTGAACAGGAATGGGCAATGTTCAAAGCCTCTATTGCTAAAGCTGCAGATGCGAGCTGTGGCCAGAAGGTCTTAGGTGCCTCAAGGGGCGGTAACCCTCGAACACCCTGGTGGACAGTGGTGGTCAGGGAAGCCGTCCGACTGAAGAAGGAGTCCTACCGGGGTATGTTATCCCAGGGGACTCCGGAGGCAGTTGCAAGGTACCGACGGGCCCGAAGGGCAGCGGCCGTGGCTGTGGACGAGGCTAAGCAGAGGGTGTGGGAGCAGTTCGGGGAATCCATGGAGAAGGACTATCGGGCGGCACCAAAGCTGTTCTGGAAGACCATACGGCACCTCAGGAGGGGGAAGCAGGGAACCATCCAAGCTGTGTACGGCAAGGATGGGACTTTGCTGACTTCAAGTGAGGAAGTCGTGGGGCGTTGGAAAGAGCACTTTGAGGAACTCCTGAACCCAAATACATCAGACACACCCTCCCTGATAGGAGCAGGGCCTGAGGATGATGGGGGATCGACGTCGATCTCTCGGAGTGAAGTCACTGAGGTAGTTAGACAACTCCACAGTGGCAAAGCTCCGGGGGTTGACGAGATCCGTCCAGAAATGCTGAAGGCTCTGGGTGTTGATGGGCTGTCTTGGTTGATACGCCTTTTCAACATTGCGTGGAAGTCTGGGACAGTGCCGAGGGAGTGGCAGACTGGGGTGGTGGTTCCCCTTTTCAAAAAGGGGGACCAGAGGGTGTGTGCTAATTACAGGGGTATCACACTACTCAGCCTCCCTGGGAAAGTTTACGCCAAGGTACTGGAAAGGAGGGTCCGGCCGATAGTCGAACCTCAGATTCAAGAGGAGCAATGTGGATTCCGTCCTGGTCGTGGAACAACTGACCAACTCTTTACGCTTGCGGGAATCCTGGAGAGGGCCTGGGAGTATGCCTATCCAGTCTACATGTGTTTTGTGGATTTGGAGAAGGCGTATGACCGCGTCCCTCGGGAGATCTTGTGGGAGGTGCTGAGGGAGTACGGAGTGAGGGGAACCCTGTTGAGGGCCATCCAATCTCTGTACAACCAAAGCGAGAGTTGTGTCCGGGTGCTTGGATGTAAGTCGGATCCGTTTCCAGTGGGGGTTGGTCTCCGCCAGGGCTGCGCTCTGTCACCTATCCTGTTTGTGATTTTCATGGACAGGATTTCTAGGCGGAGTCGTGGCCATGGCGGAGAGGGTATACGTCTCGGGGGGCTAAAGGTTGCGTCACTGCTGTTTGCAGATGATGTGGTCCTGATGGCACCTTCGGTTCGTGACCTTCAGCTCTCACTGGATCGGTTCGCAGCCGAGTGTTCAGCGGCTGGAATGAGGATCAGCATCTCCAAATCTGAGGCCATGGTTCTCAGCAGGAAACCGATGGTTTGTACAGTCCGGGTAGGGGACGGGACTCTGTCCCAGGTGGAGGAGTTTAAGTATCTCGGGGTCTTGTTCACGAGTGAGGGAAAGATGGAGAAGGAAATCAGCCGGAGAATCGGAGCAGCTGGGGCAGTATTGCAGTCTCTCTGCCGCACTGTTGTGACGAAACGGGAGCTGAGCCAGAAGGCAAAGCTCTCGGTCTACCGAGCTATCTACATTCCTACTCTCACCTATGGTCATGAAGTGTGGGTAATGCCCGAAAGAATAAGATCGCGGATACAAGCGGCCGAAATGAGTTTCCTCAGAAGGGTGGCTGGCATCTCCCTTAGAGATAGGGTGAGAAGTGCAGTCACCCGAGAGAGACTCGGAGTAGAGCCGCTGCTCCTTCGCTTGGAAAGGAGCCAGCTTAGGTGGTTCGGGCATCTCGTGCGGATGCCTCACGAGCGTCTCCCTAGGGAGGTCCTCGTTGCACGTCCCACTGGGAGGAGGCCCCGCGGCAGGCCAAGGACCAGATGGGGGGATTACATCTCCTCTCTGGCCTGGGAACGCTTCGGGATTCCCCAGGAGGAAGTCGCAAATGTTGCTCTGGAGAGGGAAGTCTGGGGGTCTTTGCTGGAGCTGCTGTCCCCGCGACCCGATTCCGGATAAGCGGTTGAAGATGGATGGATGGATGGATGGATAATTTTCGTTGTATTTTGTTTATTTCTACAGAACAATTTTGTAATATTTATTATTCTTTGTATAATAATACTATTATAATTAATAATAACATAAGATTAGGAATAAGGCATATATTATATATATATATATATATATATATATATATATATATATATATATATATATATATATATATATATATATATATATATATATATATATATATATATATATATATATATATATATATATATATTTTTTAAACAAAAACATAATTTACAACAGTTTTCCCAGTGTTATTCAAACCCTTCCGTTTTTTGTGTAGAACACCAAAATCACACAAAATCCAGGCCACGTTTCCCCCTGCAACCTGCAGCCTGTGTGTACTTTTTAAACACACAAAGACGACTAATACAAACCTAGAAGAAAAAATCAGGAAGGTAATCTGATGGAAGGACAAGTGCACTTTTTCAAAACACCTACTGCGAACCAACAGGACAGAACAATACATGTTGGTTTTTGAAAAATAGACTTTAATACAGACATAGTACAACCAACATACACTTAACCTAAGCCACAGAAGTACAGAAAAAGGACTCGCCAGAACACGACCTGACATTACATGAACTAGTGCAGCACAACAAACAAGCGGACAGAAAGGGAGTTGTGTCGGAAGTGTGGAGTTTATGTGCAACCTTTTGGCCATAGCTTTTGGTATAGCAGCCTAAAGTTTGTTCCCATTTAAGTGGTGTACAGTAGATCCCTGCTGTTTGGTTATGATCCGAGACCACCCACGAAAAGCAGAAAAACAGCGAGTAATTCAGATGCCCATTAAAATGTCTATTTGTGACTCGAAACCCACCTGTTCAAAATTGCATACTCACTCCAGTGTAACTGTCTCTACAATGGCCTTTATTTGTTTGTTACATGTTGATTTTATCCTTTGTTATTTTATCATTATCTTTTAATTATTTCATCCATAAATTGTAAAGTGTCCTTGGGTTTTTTGAAAGGCGCTCATAAATTAATTGTATTATTATTATTTTTATCATTACTATTATTATTATTATATGGCTCACTCCTCCCCCTCCAAACTCTCCTGCTCGCTTGATGTTGACATTCTTGGCTCAATATTTGCAATAAAAAAGACCAACCCCTCGTTTTTCAAATTCCATCGTTTGCTTGCATCGAAGAAAGCTAATGAGTTAAATGCATGGATGCACAATCCAGATTTAAACTCTATTTATGCCTCATACACTTAAATATAATATTATGTAACATAACATAACATAACACAACTGCACTTTTGTCTGCTGTAGGGCCGCTAAATCTCCCTCTTAAGCTGCTAATGTGGCTCGAGGCCTGGGCCGATAACACATTTTGCTAGACAATATTCACTATTATTGTCAGCATTATTTTGAGCCCTAATTAGGCAGTAGTGTAATCATTATATGTAAAAATGATAATGCTGTAATATTGCAAGTAACACTTTCAAATGCAATAATTGTTTACTTCTCAGTATTTTATTATTTATCTTAAATAAGTGAACAAACAATAAAAATAACATGGACTAATTCTCTTAGCAAAAATTGCACTTAAATAAATATTGAACATCTTAAAGTACAGTTTTTTTTCCCCCGAGTCGGAACAACTGTGTGTAGTGTTGTTTTGTTTGTTTTAACAAATTTGGCATACTGTCTCATTCATCCGTGTTGACGGGCTCATCTTGCTCATTTGATTTGAAGCCAAAACATTCCAGCAATCATATTCACTTCTTTGTTACTTATTACTGCAGGATGCTGGGTTGTCCCGGAGATGGCCGTCGGAGAAATATAAAACATTCTCATGCATTTTAATCCATCCATCCATTTTCTACCGCACCTGTTCAAGAAGTCGCATTAATGGTAAGAAGTTTTTTTTTATTATCATTGTTAGCTTCAGAAAAACAACGTTATTAAAAAGAACAAGAGACTTATTATACTCTAAAAATGTTGGTCTTTCCAAAAAATGCACGCATTTAGTTGTATTTAGTGTTAAAAAATATTATATGGCTCTCACGGAAATACATTTTAAAATATTTGGCTTTCAGCTCTCTCAGCCAAAAGGTTCCCGACCCCTGATGTAGACTGACTTTCATCCTAAATGGGTTGAGATAGGCTCCATCCAGACCCTGTGAACAGAATAAGTGAGAAAATGGACGCTTCACTGCACAAATCTAAAGCGAATAAAAATAAGGCCAAAAATACTTATTTTACTTAGTGAGGCACATTTGCTTATATGTTTATTTGAAGCGATTGTCTGAGATGACAGGGACTGTGAGCTGAAGTGCACCACTCTGCAGAGAACAAATGATCAGTATAGCTAAGTGAGTGTGTGTACAGTAGGTACAGTAGCACATGTGTAGGTTGAGTTACCATTTATGTTCAAACTTTTCCCATAAAAAAAAACACTCTGGGTCACTCAACACTTCAAGGGAATAATGTTTTAAAGGGGACATGTTATGTGTTACTACAATTTTACAGATGTTATTAAACATGGCACAACACTTTAAATACTTAAAAGTATGCAGAATGTATGTTACACACTTAGCTGAATACTTTGTCCCAACCATGCTCTTGTTCTACTTGCACGACACTTGTAACAGACATCTTGATTACATACTGTACTTAGAAAAACATACACTGATGTGTTTTGGCAGACAAATGATCTTTGATGGGAATATGTTCTTCCTATTGTTATTGTCCTTACATGATGTGCTAAATGAATACAGAGCTAAGTAATTGAAAGTGGAATAAACAAAATGATAAGCACAACAACTATGATCACTCACAGTACAGTATGTTAGAGAATAATTCCGGTAAGTTACAATGTATTTATGACGGTGTGTTGTACTAAGCATGACAAAGCGACACATTTGTCACAGATGCATGGACACAGACTTCCTACATGACTGGTTACAAAAGTTAGAAACACAAAGTCAGTACGGTACAAACACAGACACTTACAGTACTTGCAAAATACACTCAACAATCCTAGGTTGGACGTAGTTAACAAACATGCACCACAAAGGCAATTTCTTTAAAAACAAAAACATAAAAAAAAAAACAACACTTATTTGCTACATCGCTCTGTCTGCTGAAGTGTTGACCTGTGTGAGGATATCTGACCTTCAGTATTGCTGTTTACTTGTGCTCGTGATTATTATTATATTATTATATCATTGCATTTGTAAATTTCTGCCATCCAGGCCTCTATTGTGCTCGTATATTGTTTTGAAGCATTCTCTTTTGTTTCTCACAAGAAAGAACTGTGTGCATGAATACATTATATGGACAAATGATTGGTACTCTGGCAGGGACAGTAAATATTTAAAAAAAAAAAGATTGTAGATCTCCTCTTTCCAGATACAACAGCGGTTTATTTGGTCAGAAGTCACTTGTGTTAACAAGTGCAGACCTGCCAACCTCACTTGATATACACTATATTTAAAAACAAAGCTTTCTGTCATTAGTATCAACGTTTTAGCCTTCCCTCTTTTACATTGTGCCTTTTTGCTCTAATTTTTCCATGTTTGTTTTTGGGATTTTTATAGTCAAATCTGATTGGTTAGATTTTGCCCATATGCAACAAACAGTCAAATCTATGGCGCAGTGTTTTTTTGTTTTTTAAGAGAGAACTAAATAGATTGTGACGATACGTAGTAATGTATACTGACTGGTCACGAGGTGCCAGCAACATTGCAGTGACACGTTAAGGTGAGTCTTTCAAAGTTAATTAAATAAACATAAAAAGGAATTCAGTCTTTCATTAAAGAGAACAAAACAAGATCTAATTTGCGACTTTTTTCTCCTCAAAAAAAGACTAAACCACTCAAACGATACCGGTAGTCAACGATACCAATTTGCGGTACATTTTTGTGTGGTAATAAATAATAATTGTTTTTGATAGTAAAATTTCATATTTTATTTCAACATTTAAAAATGAGCTAATTACG
Organism: Entelurus aequoreus; assembly: GCF_033978785.1. NCBI lineage: Eukaryota > Metazoa > Chordata > Actinopteri > Syngnathiformes > Syngnathidae > Entelurus > Entelurus aequoreus. Next base: position 41,870,580 of record NC_084739.1, read on the forward strand.
ATAATTGCTGTCCAGTTGTTATATTTGATATATTTCTGAGTCTCAATTTCAGTTGCAAGTCAAAGACGTTGGATGGGAGTAGTGTATAGGTTATGGTGTGTTGGCTAGCTACTTCAGTCTGTGCTGTATAGTCTTGTTGTGCACTAAAAAGTGTTAACACTGTAAGTACTGTACTTATTATGCAGCAGCTGTTTGATTGTAACATCCATCTTAGGCCCCGTTTACACTGCACACCAAATCTGATTTTTTGGCCCTTAAGTGACACAGATCAGATTTTTTTTGCCATTTAAACACTCCAAAGTGCTTCAGATCTGATCGTTTCACATCAGATTCAGAACACATCAGCAGGTAGTCCAAATCCGATTTAAATCTGATCTTTTCAAATGTGACTTCAGTCTAAACGCAATACGACCTGAATGCGTCCCGTATGTTACTTTTTCGTCAACTTTGGGCGAGCGACGTCATTCGTGTGCAATTACAAGAACGAAACCGCCAGCGGAAGTCAATACTTCATCACAACATCCTGTTTCGGTGAACAAAGTCTGTTAAAGACGACCACATTTTCGCTGCATCACTAGTCAATAGTGCACAAATAATAGGCTGCATGTAATATATAAATGTATTTTTTGATTCTGAAGAAGTAGCGATTGTTGAAGGACCGGAATTGACCCTATGGTGCATTTGTTTACATGTGAGTTGAAACATAAAGCTAACGTAGATCCACGCTGATGTCTGGTTAGAACCCTCCCAAATATATTACACTATATACATCCATCCATATATTTTAATTACTTAAATTTTTATTTTCACGTAAAAAAAAAAACACATGAAAAAAAGGGTCGCCACATTTTGGCGACTTTAATTTTATGTTGTCGTCGTAGCAACTTCCTCCTGGTCAACTTCCTTTGTTTTCACTTTATCAAAGTGCGCATGCAAGTGAGGCCATTGGGGCCACATGCACGTTTGCACTGGAGTCTCATCAAAATCACATTTTACTTGCAGTAAACAGTCGGCTGGAAAAAATCTGATAAAAAAAAAATCTGATTTGTGCCACTTTGACCTACAGTGTAAATGCAGTCTGATGTCCTGGGCATGACGTTAAAGTGCATCCGACAGTGGAGGCTCCTCTATGGGGTCTTGGGGCACTAGGAGGTTAACTCCTTTACTACTGTTACCCCAGATGGCCCTTGGCAAAGGCCTAGTACCTGACTGCCCCCTACCCAGGGATATGGTGAAGACCTCAACGGCGGAGCAGGCGGAAGAAGGCTGCAGCAGAAAAGGGTCCCCAGTCATCTTGGACTCCATGCCACTGGACCCTGACCCGATTCTGTCAAGGATCGTGTGGTGACTGTCTGTGCACCAGTCTCCCCACGTAAAACAAAGTCACATACAGGCATCCTCCATAAAGGGATACACCCCTACCAGGAGGATCGTCATTCTCGTTCGAGTGACCGCCGATGATGAAATGTAGTCCTAGTTGTAGTTTTTACTAACAAATTAGGAGGTGTTGAAATTACCGTGTAAAATCGGGAATACTAATCAGTAGCATGTCAATAGCAAAGCCAATGTTAGCATCAAGATAGCAAATTTGTGGAACAGTGGAGCCTTACTTTACTTAGATCGGAGCGTTTTTTGAGTCAAGCGATCGCCAAGTGCTGAGTCGGCAACCGAGTGTAACTTCACGCAATAACCAGGTACCTTAAATTGGCACCGTAGGATTTTACGTGAATCGGTAGAAACTTAACTCTACAATGTGCAGCAGGCTGCACCGTTGCTTTTATGGCTCTTTATTGGGGTTGAACGCGTGACGTGACGTGACATTAAATTTGTGAGCAACCACAAAGCTCATCTACTACTTAGATTTTTAGCTTTGTCGCAAGCGAAAAATAGTAAAGGGGGAGTGTCAGCTGGAACTAATCGATGTGCTATTCACAGTCACTTTTATTGCAGAAATCGTAGGAAAAGGTGCTCTCAGAGGTGTCGTATTCACCCAGGAATTAATGTAAGAAAGCCAAACAATCACAGCCTGTATGGTCTGCATCGTGAGGTTACATTTGTATGAAGGTGCATGTCATAGCGTACGCTGGTGGCTCGATGCAGGATTATGATCTAAGATTCATAGACTCAGCTCAAATGAGAAGCTGTCAAAACATAATCACTTGGAGAGCAGTGAAGAGTCAAAATGTGTACATGTTGACAGGTCTGCAAGAACTAAACCTTCTAAAGAAAATTCTAATTTAGAGATACTGATCCTGAATTCTTCATAATAGACTAATCACTCAACAGATGTCTCAATGTATTGTCCATATAGTGTAGAAGGGTGTTTATTGTGTGCATCATTATGTTTGTTGATCTCAAGTTTTCACTGCCTGAATACATCACCCAGCAGTCGAGGCAATTGGGACAACTGCCATTGACCATCACCAGTAAGGATGAAAGCAGTGCCCTTCGATAGTCTACACAGCATGAACTCAAATAAAAGTATCCAAATTCAGAAAAGGGGCTTTGACTCTTTGACGGGTGGAGATGAATGAAGAATGCCAAAGTAAAGCACTGAAACAGCATAGAAAAACAATGCATTCTCTGCAGGCTTCCTCTCAGGGCTCCAAATACGAAGGCATCGAAGGAGATGAAAGGCTGCAATGTGGTATTTGAAAAGTACAGGCTAGCCGGGATTTGGGAAAAGTCTTTATATGTAGGTTGATGCTATCAGGTCTAATAAAGTGCCTGTTGTATTTTGTGCCACACTAGGTGTGCAAGTGTAATAGATGCCAGGTAGCGTGGTTGTGCGATAGTACGTTATGTAAACCTCACTCCCCAACGCGTTAACAGATGCTCTTAGCTTGCTGGCTAGCGCTACTCAACTCTAAATCAGTGAGGATGTATAGACAAGGGATCAAGGTGCAAGGCTGGTCAATGTGCCCTACACATAAATGCTTGAAAGTACACCACAGATATTCACCAGCAATACAAACAAGTGTAAGGCAAGCTTGCTTACAAAGAGTCTAATGAGCATTTCTAAATGCACACTTTTATCTTTTGGGCTCATCCAAATAAAATATTGAGCAGACTACTGCAATGTGACTGAACAAAGAGCTTCATTCCATTTCTGAACTTTTCTTTCCTCAACAACTGCAAATGAAATACAAAAGTAAGAGCTCCATGCAAAAAAATTTAGTCATTTTATCCTCTCCAACAATTAAAACAAATCAGTGCTAAATAAAAAATGTCGGCATAGACCTGCTGTGTGTACGTCCGCTGTTACATGGGACACACTTTGTTCTCTGGGATGGGCAGCTGGATAATGGAGGTGCAGTCAGTCGGAGACTCTTCAGACCTTGGCGATGCTGAGCCGCCCACAGGGAAGCGGGCCGCAATGGTAGCCATTTCTCCCGTTTGACTCTCTGCAGTTGTTCCAGGTCGCCCTGACGTCTGGTTCATGTCTGCCATGTTCAGCGAACCGGTGAAGAGCTGAATGAAGCACTTCCTGAACTAGATAGAAATCAAGAACATTAAAAGTAGTCTCAAAACTTGTTTTGGTCAGTATACGTTTTTAGTTCAACATTCAGAGTGACTAAGCCTGTGCCCTTTATGTGGAATTTGTGCTACTTAAGTTATTTTCCAGCCACATTTTTAATTAAGCACTTCACTTGAATATTACCATTCAGTACCTCCAAGAATTTGCGGGATTCACGCAAATCCAACCAAACCCCACAAATTATGCATGGCCTCCCAACTTGGCCAATGCCCGCAACTTCCCTGCACATTTTGGCCATTCAGCTAATTTTTTTCAAATCAGATTTGTCTCTGGGCAGTTTTCAAATGCGCACGTAAACTGTCTAATCATTACATATGTTTCTTTCTTCTGTAGACGAAACAGGAACAGCAGCGTGAACCAATATATCAATATATCAATATATATATATATATATATATATATATATATATATATATATATATATATATATATATATATATATATATATTTATTCCTCATACGGCACAACAGTCGTCCTCCCGTATAGCTCACACCGACTTCCTGTTCCTAGGTAATGTACTGTATATATACATTTAACACACCGACATCCTCACTTTGTTGTTTACTTGTATGTACTTATTTATTTAAACGTTTTTATCCAGAATAAGTCAATTATGAACATTCTCTTATTTGAAATATTGACCTACTAAAGAGGCAGCATTTACTTTTGTACATACCAGATATATTGAGGTATGATGATAATCTCTCATGCTTTTACCGACAAAAATGCTAGCTATTTTCGATAATTTTGCCGGTATAAACCTTAGAGTCATAGTTAGGTACTTGAAACATAACTTTTTACACTCTTAAACTTATTTCACAGATACACACCTAAAGGTTATATTTTGGTACTTTACGCATACTAACTTTTTTTTTTTAGCTCATTTTGATGAAACTCACAGAAAAGAGTCATATATTTTCTTACTTGACAGTATGTTGGTATTGTGATAACTGTTAGCATTTCCGTCCGTCTTCTGCGTTTCAGCATCACATGCAATTTCTGCAAAAATAGCATTTTCTACTTATTAATATCAGTTGCATGTCCAATAGAATGCTAAAAACCTAATGACAGACAACCTCATTAAACGGAATGGAATTGAACTTTTTTTACTAAATGACACATCCAGAAAGTAGATGAAGAGAACGAATGTGGGTTTTACAATATTAACTATGAATGATAAAACACTGAATATTAAGTACATATAAACATCGCTGTTCTTTTACTTTTCAGACCACCTCCTCGATCGACATATTTTACAATCAAGCAAAACGCAACGAAAATGCAACAAACACGGAAAAATAAGAACGCAAAGGGTAAAAAAAAACATCTACAATTTGATTTATTAATGTCACTTTTTCTGCAGAACTTTGTTGTAAAAGTCTGCTTCTGCATCTGCCCTTTACACCAACGTTTCAGGCTGGCCTCTTAAGACCTCACAGTTGGCTTTGTAAAGTAATTTTAGCTCTAAACTAAACACAATTGATGCTAATCTACCCTTTTGTTTTTTTTCCGAAAAAGAATCGATAGGAGGACCGTTAAAGAAACAAATCTTTAAGCAGAATTGAAAGTGGAATCGGAACCGGAAAAATCTTATCAATTCCTATCCCTATATTTAATCTTAATAAATTCATGATTTTACTGTAATGGCGACGGCGATATAAAAGAGGCAGAATGCCTTTTAAGTGTTTTACAAAACTAGCACTATATAGCTAAGAGGCAGGATCTCGACACACACTCACGAGAACAGTTCCTCAAAGCCTTCCTCGGTTGTTCTTCGCTCCCAAAGTAAGTCTAACACTTCGGCAAGCCTGCCGCTGCCCTCTGCAGCCAACAAGGCAAGGCAAGGCAACTTTATTTGTATAGCGCTGTTCATACACAAGGCAGACTCAAAGTGCTTCACAGACAACAAAGTGAGATGAAAGAAAATAAAAGAAAATTAAAATGCAGACAATAAAAATTAAAACAGTGCAGACGTTAAAAGTTAAAAGATTAAAAGATTTAGCTGAAAGCTAAGGTGAACATAAAAGTCTTCAGTCTAGTTTTAAAAGTAGTCAGAGTTGGGGAGAGTCTGACATCTTCAGGAAGTTTATTCCAGCTATTTGTTGCATAGTGACTGAATGATGCTCTCCCTTGATTTGAGTTTACTCTGGTAACCGCTAACAGATTGGTCTCAGAAGATCTTAGTGATCTAGAGGGCTTATATAGTGGGAGCATATCAGTGATATACTTCGGCCCTAGACCATGTAGTGATTTATATGTGAGCAGGAGGATTTTGAAATCAATTCTCTGATGTACAGGGAGCCAATGTAAGGATTTAAGAATTGATGTAATGTGCTCACATTTTTTGGTCTTTGTTAGAACTCTAGCAGCAGCGTTCTGAACAAGCTGTAGCTGCTTGACAGTTTTTTTGGGAAGACCTGCAAGGAGACCATTACAATAGTCTAGCCTACTGGTAATAAAGGCATGTACAAGTTTTTCAAAGTCTTGAGCTGACATGAGCCCTCTAAGTCTTTTTACATTTTTGAGGTGATAGTAGGCCGATTTTGAAATTGAATCACTTCAATAATATAGCAACAGCTCAAGGAAGTACACAACATTTGTTTTTTTTGGGATATGAAATAGACACTGATTATGATGTGAAATATATTCTAAACGTATCTATTATCGATGCAAAATATATTCACAAATGCAAATGGCCAGAGAGAATGCTTCAATAAAAAAAATACATCCCTAATTAAATACTTGTCTTCTTTTACATCCACGTGTACATAATCTTTACTGCACAAAGGTCAAAAAATGTATTTTACATCCACGTGTACATAATCTTTACTGCACAAAGGTCACAAAATATGCTGATTATACTCTGGACTGGTCACCAGTGAATCACCGGCCGATTGGTACTAGGACTGCATGAAAGTCAGCTTTGTGAATCACTAGACTACAATTGGCTTTTATATTTACACAAATGTGTTTATGTAAGCTCCATGCTCAAAAGCAAATAATGAGTGTGTTATATACTTGCTATATTGGTAAGGTGTATTCACTAAGGCTACCAACACTGGTTGGCTATTGGTATGGTACGGTATGGTATAGTATGGTCAGGTAAGATAAAAAAAATGCCAACACTGGAGGAATGATCCCCAAACTATATTATTTTTTGTGTTTTCACAACAACCTTAATCTTCGAATGAGGTCTACTGTGTCTCAAGCTCATGCTGGTGCCAGATGTAATGAAAGCTACTGCTAGGAATTCAGAAAAATAACACTGATGAAAATATGGCAGCTCTGAGTGAATTTTGATGAACAAACAGATTCAACACTGGTGGATTTGCATGTCCTCCCTATGCTTGCATGGGTTTTCTCGTCCCCAGTTCCCAAAACATGCATGTTGGGTTATTTGGACACCAACTTACTAATTTCTTAATGATAGTTTGTCCACATGTGCCCTGCAATTGTACCCCTTCTTTTCCCAAAAGTCAGATAGATTACACTCTTGCTCTCTCACTACCCAAAAAATGATAAGTCGTATAACGTCATAATATAAGTCACTTGACTTCAAGTAATGGCAGCTTAGCTTAAGCAGTAGGAATTCTGATTCAATATCCTTATTTAAATCCACTCTTCTTGTTGACCCATTTAAAGTCCCCAAAAGTAGGACACGCACATAGGCATGCAGACCGTGTGCACTTCCCTCCAGGAGGGTCTGATCTGATGCCTTCTTCACGTAAATACACACTCACTTGACAATGCAATACATGCACATTTTACATTTATATGGTTTATGGATACATAATATTTGGAAAGATTCTTGGTGGAACCAAGCCCCTAAGAAGTTCTGATTACTCTATCAACAATTGCTGCCTTGGAACAGAAATACAAGCAAAAGAGTGTCTGGCACCATAAACTGCATATTCTAAATTCAATTACAGCATCACATATTCTGTAAAAAAACAACAATATAAACAATGTTGAATTATCCTTTAGAAACACACAGTAACTGGGTTCCATATAGTGTATTGTAATGCATTCAGATTCCTTTGTTTGTCAATATACTTATTATTAGAGGTTCATGTGTGCATATTTAATGTTTTAAATCAACACTCTTCTACACGAGAGACAAAATGAAGAAGTCATTTTTGGCTCATGTGTGTGTTATAGGTCACACTTGCATCTGCAATTAGACAAAATTATATCAGCGATAACTTAAACATGTTCTGTTGCTACACTTAAACCAATACATTTTGGAATGTCTTCACTTTAAAATCAACCAAATAATGAGAAAAATTTGAATTTCTTGAAATGTTATTTGTGCAAAATGGCGATGAATAAGGGCAATGTGTTGTAAATAAAGGCATATATGTATATTATTTATACAGTAGTACTTACAAACTTAATTAATTGGTTCTGTGACCGAGCTTTAAGTCAAATCACTTGTATCTTATCAACATCTCCTATTGAAATTAATTGAAATCAATTGTATTAGTGCTTCCCCCAAAAACAGCACAAATTGAACATGTAACATGCCTTTTACAAATAAATAATAACTTTAAGATACGAATCATTGTATAAAAACAATACAATAAAATGTAATTTTGTATAATTGTATCTCATTCCAGTAGCTTCTCGGTCGAATTTACCATCAGCAGCTTTACTTTTTTTGCATGGATAAATGTCCGCCGTTTAGATATTACTTTAACATTCTTGACTGGTGTTATACTCACTTTGCATCAATATGGTGCCGGCTTGTACTGATATGCTCAAATTGCTTCACCAAGCTGGTAACACGCTCAGTCATGCTTTTGATTACCGTATTTTTCGGATTATAAATCACAGTTTTTTTCATAGTTTGATCATGGGTGCGACATATAGTCCGGAGCGACTTATGTGTGAAATTATTAACACATTACCGTAAAATATCAAATATTATTAATCTAATTTGCGTAAGAGACGAAGCAAATGGCAGCAATCGTTACACACACGTCAGCAATCGTCACTCACACGTCAACCAATAAGTATTCGGCAGGGGAGGGTCAGGGCAGAAGTGCATTGTGGGTCATGGGATGCTAACTGCTATATGTTATATGCTACTGCCGTAGCTATTAAATGGCTCACATCAACATTGGCGGTAACTTCTAAAAACTGAGAAGGGCTAAACTAAAATGGCACCGAAAAGAAAATCATATACTGCAGATTAGAAGCTGGACGTAGTGAAATATGCAGCAGAGAACGATCGAGCAGCAGAAAGAAAAGACATACCAGAGGCGACACCGAGGAGGAAGATTTCATCGGATTTAGCGATCGGGAGTGACAGATTGTTTGGTAATCGTATAGCATGTTCTATATGTTATAGTTATTTGAATGACTCTTGCCATGATGTGTTGCGTTAACATACCAGGCACGTTCTCAGTTGGTTATTTGTGCGTCATATGGCGTACACTTATTCAGCCTGTTGTTCACTATTCTTTATTTATTTTTAAATTGCCTTTCAAATGTCTATTCTTGGTGTTGGATTTTATCAAATAAATTTCCCCCAAAAATGTGACTTATACTCCAGTGCGACGTATATATGTTTTTTTCCTTCTTTATTATGCAATTTTGGCCGGTGCGACGTATACTCCGGAGCAACTTATAGTCCGAAAAATACGGTATTTATTTTTGTAATTCAGTGAATATAATTCAATTCTTCTTCTCAGCACTGTCCTTTCCACTCACATTCTTCCTTCCCATGGTTGAAAAACAAAGTTATGTCCATATCTAGTTATAATATAATGCTAAAGAGTAAGACCAGATGCTTTGGATGGCTTTTACGGGTTCATTGTGACATTTGCTACACCAACTAATACTGGGGATGCTTATAACTAAAAATTTTGATTGCAAATTAAAGCAAAACACTTTTACCTTGGGGCACTCTTAAAGGGGAACTGCACTGGAATTTTGCCTATCGTTCACAGATATGAACATTAGAGGTGAGGCTATTTGGGCACCTCACGATTGAATCAGATTCCGATGTTTGGAGCGACGATTTGACTCAGAATCTCAATTCAACACCTTTCTCCATTCAAACATATTCTGGCAAAGCATTATTTGGTATTGAATTATAATAAAACCTTTTCAAAACAGGTTGCAGGTTACAAAACCTCCTTTTGCGTGCTGTTGTAATATGTATACAGTCACGAGTAAGCATGAAAATGGCTTAAAACCATCTTTTTTTAAATTTCAAAAACCGATTTAGAATCAGAATAATAAGAATCGCAATTCAGATGCAAATCAATTTTTTTAATCACACCAATGAACAAATGTTTCTATTTTTATTTCTAAATTGAAAAATAGGGCTAATACTCGAAAGGCCAACAATGTAGCTAATGGGAGTCATCTATTTTGCCCTAAAGCGATCTAAAAAGACATCCAAAAACCGCCAACAATACTCCATTTATGCATCACACCTGATGCGATACATCTGTGAAATTAATGCACCCAAAAATAAGTTCCACCAATGCTTAAATTACCAAAATACAGTAATTATTACATGGTATAATGAATGTGCCTGTTACTATATTACTATACTATTATATACTACAGTATATACTATTTTATACTTACAACATGTATATAAAACATTCTTGGAGGTTTTTTAGAGGACTTTATAAGTGGAATATATTGAATCCCCATTACCTTCATTGTTAGCCACCTCTTGCTCGTGTTTATTTACGATATAGAATGCATAGAAAAGAGAAAGGCATATGTGTTCTTGTCTCCCATAGGAATTGAGAATGATTCCAAAATTCCAGAAAAAAGTTTGGTTCCCCTTTAAGTTGATGTACCACTGTATTATAATTTATCAATATCATCAATAGAATTATTATTTTCTTTTGTTCCATTAGCCCTAAAAATCTACTTTTTATCTTAAAAATGTTCATTCTCCATAATTTATATAGTACAGTACATTCTATAAATGCAAAGCAACAATGATCAACAATATATTCTCTCTCGCACTAAAATCTCAAGACAGCACAATTTGTACGCACCAATGACTGGCTTACAAGCATGAAATAGGTGGGTTATGTGTTTTTCAGCAGAGCCTCTTCTGGACAATTGTACCAACTGAATTGCACAATTCATTTATTATTTAGAGACACAAACTCCCAACAGAATGAGATCTTACTGTAGGATTCAGTTGCAATTAAGACCTGCTGTAAACACATGTACAGTCATACTGTATGTTTAACCTGAATTATAGGAATGTTACCTGTTTGTTCATGAACACGTAGATGATTGGGTTGTATACCGCAGCGGTCTTGGAGAAGAATGCCGGGATGGAAGCCAACCTGGCATCCAACTCAATGGTGGGATGAGCTGTGACCAATATGGCGAAGACTGCATATGGTGTCCATGCCACCATGAATGCAATAATCATCACTACTACCATACGGGTCACTTGACGCTCAGGCTTCCTGGCAGTGGCCAGACGGCCATGGGACACCTGGAAGAAACGAAAAAGGTTGCTGATTTTTATAGAATGTGAGGTATAGATTATTTTATTATAAGGGTACATAGTTCAAGTTTCAAGTTTAACTTGGTGAAAATGTGTGTTGTAGAAATTTGTATTTCTGGTCTTTAACTCCAGATGCAAGCGTGACACACTTTCGGGATGTGTCAGTTCTGTGATAGCTAGGGTTGGGCATCGCTTGAATTTGGACGATTCCGGTTCTTATTCCAGTTCCCCGTTTCAATTCCCGTTCCAAACGATTCTTGATTACAATTCTTTTAAGAGGCAGTGTCAAAAATTTAAAATCTAAAAAAATATTTCTCACAGGGTTTTTTTTCAACCAGTATGTACATATCAATCCTGCGAACTTGAATGTTATGATGTTTCTTTTCACAGGAGTATATTTTCACAAAAGTTTTGCTGTATTTTTGAAAAACTTATAAAAAAATAAACATGTATCCTGTTCATTGTGAACTGTTCATTTTTTTATGCTGCCGATTCCGCTCATTCATGAGCAATGTTGGGTTAGTTACTGAAAACCATTAACTAGTTACTTTATTTCAACAGTAACTCAGTTACTAACTCAGTTACTTACACCAAAAAGTAATGCGTTACTGTGAAAAGTAACTATTTAGTTACTTCTTTTGAAAAAAAAATGTTAAGGCTCCCATTAATGCCCTTTTAGCCTTCATTTCAGTACTGTTATTGCACTGGAGAATGTTACGGCGCACAAGCGTTCCGTGCTTCCCTCTTCTGCAGCAGCGCTCAGAAGCTCCGCTGAGAGCACCAGACACGCCCCCGCGCTCATCACGCGGACCGCGCCCACACTACGCCGCAGCCAATCTCCACCCAACGCACCTGGATTTGATGAGGGACGACAGTATAAGAACCTTCGACGCTGACTCATCATTGTCGGAACGTCGCTCTGCTCGCAGTAAGCCTTACGTATCTGACTTCCCTCCAGCTCTCGCTCGTTTGCCTTTTTTCCTTGTGCCTCATTTCCTGATCCCAGTGTTGTTTTTCGTTCTTCCCCACAGTTCCCGTGTCCCAGCCTCGCTGTATACCTCCACTGCCATATTTCCCTCCTGGACACTGCTTGCTCTCCCCGATCCTTGACTCGTTTTGGACTTCCGGATTTCGCTCTCCTGCCACGACCCCGCTTGGACCTTGGACCCCCCTCTTGGATCATTCCCTTTGGATTTGGACGTTTTGCATTCAACATGCACCTCAACAAACCTTACGGTATCTATATGGTGAAATTCACACACATAGTTTCTCATGCAAACACATAGTAGCATACACACCCCATTCACTCATCAAGCACACAATAAACCCTATTGAGCTTGATTTCCTGTTGTCGTGCCGTCTCCTTCCCCAGTACTACGTAACAGTACGTTCCGACCACAATGGAACCAGACGGCAGTCCTAAGTCTTCGCAAGGACCTCTGGCTAGGACTTCCCCCAGTGCAGACTTGTCCTCACTCCAGTCTGCCATCCAACAACACCAGATCCGTGTTTCCACCCTGGAGGACAAATTGGACGTTTCTTTCGCCAGCCTGTTGTCCAAGATCGACAACCTCAGCACTGGTCAGGTGACACCCCCCACACCTGTCATTAGCCCACCCAATACACTTGCCACCGGGGGAGCTACACCCCTCCGGGAACCTAAGATAGCTAGCCCAAGAAATGTTGAGGGTAATTTTGAAGACTGTCGCGGCTTCTTGGTTCAATGAGAGTTCATTTTTCTACACCAACCTTCACGTTATGCTAATGACGGGGCCGAGATTGCCTTTGTATTTTCCCTACTATCGGGACCAGCGCTGAAGTGGGCCACGTCTGCTCTCAGTACAAATTTAGGAATAAACACCAATTTTGCGGCTTTTCGCAACGAATTTTTGGCAGTATTCGACCATCCTGCTAATGGCGGAGACGCCGCTCCCAGACTACATTCCATGCGACAGGGCCCCCGATCGGTGGCAACTTATACCTTGGAGTTTAGAACCCTGGCGGCAGAGAGTGCATGGGACGACAAGGCACTGCAAAGCGCTTATCATAGAGGACTTAATGAGTCTATTAAGGACGGTTTGTTGCGAGACAGACCTGCTAACTGTCAGGATCTCATTGAGTTAGCCCTTCTATTCGACCAAAGACTTATGAAACGTGAGGCAGAGAGGGAGAGCAGTTTTGGCAACACTGCTTCTGCTAGAGCCTATGGGTCTACTAACCGTTCCTTCACCCGAAGTCCTGTCCCCATAAGACCGGTTCTTACCTCATCTCAAGAACCCATGCAGATTGGCAGGTCTCAACTATCCTTTGAGGAACGAGAACAGAGGTTCCAAGTCCGACTCTGTCTTTACTGTGGTCGGGCAGATCATATGATACGTGACTGCCCTCTTCGGCCAAAAGGATCGGCCTCACCAGTCAAGGGGATCCTGGTGAGCCAAACTACAATTCCCACGACTTCCTCGAGGAGGAACCCCAGTATTTTGTTCCCCGCAAGCTTGACCTGGGAAGCTACGACGGTATTTATGGACGCATACCTGGACTCCGGAGCCGATGAAAGTTTCATGGACTTAAGGTACGCCAAAGAAAAGTTTATTCCATTAGTACCTTTAGAAATTTTTGTCTCTGCCCAGGCTCTTGATGGTCACCCTTTGGGCCCTATTAAATACCCTTGTCCCTTACTCTTTCTGGCAACCACATAGAGACCATCAGCTTCTGGGTTTTGGACGCTCCAGTAGCCCCCCTCGTCCTAGGCCGATCTTGGCTAGTTCAACATGATCCTCACATCTCCTGGTCTACTGGCAAGATTCTGGCTTGGAGTAATCACTGCCATGCTCATTGTCTCAAATCTGCAGTAGTTCATTCCGAAAGCCCTAGACCAGCGTCACTACCGGTGGACCTCTCCCGAGTCCCCAAAGTTTACCACGATTTAGCCACTGTATTCAGTAAAGAACAAGCCTTGTCTCTTCCACCTCACAGACCTTACGACTGCACTATCGACCTCATCCCTAATGCAGCCCTCCCTAGCAGTCGTTTGTATAACTTGTCCCTCCCTGAAAAACAAGCTATGAAGGATTACATCTCTGAGTCCCTTGCTTCTGGAATCATCAGACCATCTAAGTCACCTGTCGCTGCTGGATTTTTCTTTGTGAGCAAGAAGGATGGGTCACTTCGTCCTTGCATCGACTACCGTCAACTTAACGGTATCACCATTAAGAACAAGTATCCTCTACCCCTGCTTAATTCATCCTTTGAACCTCTCACCCCTGCCACCATCTTTTCCAAGTTAGATCTTCGCAATGCGTATCATCTGGTCCGCATCAGGGAGGGAAATGAGTGGAAGACAGCATTTAATACTCACCTGGGTCATTTTGAATATAAGGTTATGCCTTTTGGACTGACCAATGCTCCCGCTGTTTTTCAGGCCCTTGTCAATGACATTCTTAGAGATATGATTGATCGATTTGTCGTGGTCTACCTGGATGACATACTAATTTTTTCCAAGAACCCTCAGGAACACCAGCACCACGTCCGTCTCGTCCTTCAACGATTACAGGAGAACCGCCTATTTGTCAAGGCTGAAAAATGTGAGTTTCATTCCTCGTCAGTTGATTTTCTCGGCTTTGTCATTGAAAAGGGACACATCAAGGCTGACCCAAAAAAAGTGACGGCGGTGGTGGAATGGCCTCAACCCTCTACTCGTACCGAATTACGTCGTTTTCTGGGATTCACTGGATTTTACAGACGATTTATCAAGGATTTCAGTAAGTTGGCCGCACCCCTTCATGCACTTACATCAACCAACAGACCTTTTCAGTGGAACCGTGAAGCGGGTATGGCATTCTGGTGCCTGAAGAGGAGCTTCGTCTCTGCACCCATACTTGTGTATCCGGTTCAAGACTGCCCCTTCATTGTTGAGGTTGATGCATCTGAGTCAGGAGTTGGGGCAGTTATTTCGCAACGCTCTAAACTGGACAGTAAGATCCACCCTTGTGCATTTTTTTCTAGACGTTTATCCCCTGCTGAGCGTAATTATGATGCTGGTAACCGGGAGTTACTTGCGGTCTACGAGGCATTAAAGGAGTGGAGACATTGGTTGGAAGGTGCTAAACATCAATTTCAAGTTCTCACTGATCACCGAAACCTTCTTCATGTCCGATCAGCCAAGAGACTAAATGATTGGCAGGCCCGGTGGTCTCAATTTTTTGGTCGCTTCAATTATGTTCTCTCTTTCAGACCAGGATCCTGTAATACCAAAGCTGACGCACTCTCTCGCCAGTTCTCGGAAGAAATCACAGACAACACCCCAGAAGAAACCATCCTTCCACCCTCCAGGATTATCGGCATGGTCATTTGGAAAGTGGAGGGTCTTGTCAAAGACTCCTTGAAAGAGAGACCGTGACCAGGTGGCGGACCTCCCAACAAATTATTTGTTCATCGGGAACTTCGTCCTCAAGTTTTGGAGTGGGGGCATTCCAGTGTCTTCTCATGTCATCCGGGATTTCAACGCACTCTTTCCTTCATCCGCCGGCGGTTTTGGTGGCCATCCATGGCAAAGGATACCCGTGAGTTTATCGCCGCATGCAGTACTTGTGCACGTAATAAACCATCCCACAGACCGCCGGCAGGACTGCTGTGTCCTCTCCCCGTCCCCAGTCGCCTATGGTCTCACATTTCTATGGATTTCATTACTGGTTTTCCCCTATCCCAAGGTAATACCACCATACTCGCCTTCATTGACCGATTTTCTAAAGCCGCACATTGTGTTCCCCTTCCTAAACTCCCATCTTCCTCTGAAACTGCTGACCTGCTTACCACTCATATTGTTAAACAACATGGCATCCCGATGGGCATTGTCTCGGACCGTGGTCCCCAGTTCACATCCAGAGTGTGGCAGGCCTTCTGCAAGGGAATTGGGGCCACGGTCAGTCTCACTTCTGGTTATCATCCACAGAGTAATGGTCAGGCTGAAAGAGCTAACCAGAGTGTGGAGACCATGATGCGCTGCATTTCCGCCCGACAACCATCCTCCTGGAGCAAGTTTCTACCATGGGTCGAATTTGCTTATAACTCCATGAAGAGTTCAGCTACGGGATTATCACCATTTGAGTGCTCCCTTGGTTACCAACCCCCTATGTTTCCCCAACAGGAGATGGAAGCATCTGTGTCTTCATCTCGCAAACATATCAAGAAATGCCATCAGGTATGGAAGGCAGCCCGTGCTTCGCTACTGAAATCTTCGGAGAGAATGTGCAACAGTGCCAACCGGCGACGCATTCCGGCCCCCATTTACTCTCCTGGCCAACAAGTACTGCTACGTTCCAAAGACCTTCACCTTCAGGTACCTTCCCGTAAACTCGCACCACGTTTTGTAGGCCCTTTCACTATAGAGAAGATCATCAACCCTGTTGCAGTCAGGTTAGCTTTGCCATCTTCAGTTAAAAGACACCCTGTAGTCCATGTTTCCCAGATAAAACCGGTTGCGAGTTCCCCACTCTTTCCCCCCAACCCCATCCCTCCCCCTCCTAGAATTTTGGACACTGGTGATCCTGTTTGGACAGTCAAAGAGATCCTCGGGGTCCGTCGACAGGGGAGGGGATTGGTTTTTATTTGGTAGATTGGGAGGGTTATGGACCTGAGGACAGGTCTTGGGTTCCTGCTTCATACCTTGCTGACCCCGAACTTCTTAAAGAATTCTATCAGGCCAACCCTGGAGCTCTTCGGCGCTCGTCGGGGGCCTCGCATAAGGGAGGGGGCACTGTTACGGCGCACAAGCGTTCCGTGCTTCCCCCTTCTGCAGCAGCGCTCAGAAGCTCCGCTGAGAGCACCAGACACGCCCCCGCGCTCATCACGCGGACCACGCCCACACTACGCCGCAGCCGGCGGAAATCTACACCCAAAGCACCTGGATTTGATGAGGGACGACAGTATACTGACTCATCATCGTCGGAACGTCGCTCTGCTCGCAGTAAGCCTTACGTATCTGACTTCCCTCCAGCTTTCGCTCGTTTGCCTTTTTTCCTTGTGCCTCATTTCCTGATCCCAGTGTTGTCTTTCGTTCTTCCCCACAGTTCCCGTGTCCCAGCCTCGCTGTATACCTCCACTGCCATATTTCCCTCCTGGACACTGCTTATTCTCCCGGGTCCTTGACTCGTTTTGGACTTCCGGATTTCGCTCTCCTGCCACGACCCCGCTTGGACCTTGGACCCCCCTCTTGGATCATTCCCTTTGGATTTGGACGTTTTGCATTCAACACGCACCTCAACAAACCTTACGGTATCTATATGGTGAAATTCACACACATAGTTTCTCATGCAAACACATAGTAGCATACACACCCCATTCACTCATCAAGCACACGATAAACCCTATTGAGCTTGATTTCCTGTTGTCGTGCCGTCTCCTTCCCCAGTACTACGTAACAGAGAATAATACAATCTGTTGATCAACTTGACATTAATTTGCATCACTGAACTCTGCTAAGCAATGTGGTCTACATACAACACACAAAGACAAAGATATGTTTCAAAGGGCCAATTTATTTGGGGCCAGAACAAATAGACAAAACTATTTTAAATAGCTGCAACAAAACATACATAAGTAACAAACCGCATAATAACAACATGTCACAACATAGCTGTAAACCTGGCTTCACCCAAGGAAGGCACACATGACATGATTATATGTCATGTCACTATATACAGCACACATCCTGCTATACACACGCCTAACCAGGCGTTTTTTTCTCTCCAAGAATTGTGAAATAAAATTATGTCTTCAGGAGATCAACACTGTACTGAAGCCCAAAACAGTTTGCATTTCCCCAGTTTTAGTTTAGAGATAAGGAAAGATTGGCCTGGCCCACTAGGATCCCTGTCATCATCATGGCGCCGATGAAGGCTGCCTCGGTGCTTTCGTGCGCTCTGTTTTGTTTGTTTTTGTACATAAATTGTGTTTCCGGGTGCTCTTACACCCGTGAATAATCAGATCCACCATCCCTATGGACTTGTTACCGGTCATCTTAGCGTAAGCTGCGGATTTGGTCCATTCTGTGCTCAAAAGAGGGAAACCGCATCGAAGAGGGAAGCGAGCGGGCGCACTTGTCCGTCTTCGCGGACGGGGATTACGCACGCCTCTACCAGGCATCTTCCTCTCCAACGTCCGCTCACTTGCCAACAAGATGGACGAGCTAGCGTTGCTGATGAGAAGGAACAAGGACTTCTCCTCATCTTGTGTGTTGTGCTTCACGGAGACTTGGCTGAGCGCAAGTGTCCCGGACAGCGCGCTTCAACTGCAGGGCTTTCATCTCCTCCGCGCGGACCGAGACGCGGCGCTCTCTGGCAAAAAAAGAGGCGGGGGACTATGCTTCTTTATCAACAATAGCTGGTGCACAGACGTGACAGCGATTTTTAGACACTGTTCTTCTTCTCTGGAATATTTCTTCATCCACTGTAAGCCCTTTTACTCACCGCGTGAGATTGTTTCATTCATTCTCGTGGCTGTTTACATCCCGCCTGGCGCGGACGTGCGTGACGCTCAGCGCACGCTCGCAGGACAGATCTTACATGTGGAACGGTCTTTTCCTGACTCTCTTGTTATCGTGCTTGGTGACTTTAACAAGGGAAATTTGAGCCAGGAATTACCAAAGTATAGACAGTTTATTAAATGCCCGACCAGAGAGGAGAACACGCTGGATCACTGCTACACTAAACTGAGCAAAGCTTTTCATGCAGTCCCGCGCGCTGCTCTTGGACTATCAGATCACGTGATGGTGCACTTAATCCCTTCATACAGACAGAGACTGAAACTGGCTAAACCTGTTATGAGGAACATTAAGTGTTTCACCGCCGAGTCTGTGGACGAGTTGCGTGCTTGCTGGGAAACGACAGACTGGGAGGCAATTGGAGCGGCCACGAACAATCTGGACGAGTATACGGACACTGTGACCTCATACATACAGTTCAATGAGGCGCGCATCATTCCAACGCGCACCAGGGTTTGTTATAACAACGACAAGCCCTGGTTCACACCCAAGCTCCGACAGCTGCACAAGAAGAAGGAGGCTGCGTGGAGAAGCGGGGACCGAAGTACATACAGAGAAGCGAAGTACCACTTCACCAGGGAAGTGGAGAAAGCTAAATCTGTGTACTCTAACCGTCTCCAGGAACAGTTCCGCTCCAATGATTCTGCGGCAGTTTGGAGAGGTCTAAGGGCCCTTATGAACTATAAGCCCAAAACCCCCCAGGCCCTGAATGACCGGACTCTCGCTCCTGAATGACCGGACTCTCGCTCAGGGCCTCAACACACATTACTGTCGTCATGAACGGCCTTCAGCTCATCAAAGCCATGCTCCCCCCACCATCACCCTCCCCACCAACGCCAGCACATCATTAAAGGAGTTAAAGGACTCAAAGGACTCCAATGACATCACAGGACTCCAAAAACATCATAAGACTGTAAAGACCCTCTCCATCAAAGAAGAGGATGTACGCCGGCAGTTCTTGAAGCTGAATACGCGGAAGGCCCCCGGGCCGGATGGTGTCTCCCCCTCCACTCTCAGACACTGTGCGGACCAGCTGGCTCCTGTCTTCACTGACATTTTTAACACCTCTCTGGAGCTATGCCGCGTGCCGTCCTGCTTTAAGACCTCTACCATTGTCCCTGTCCCCAAGAAAGCACGGATCACAGGACTAAATGACTACAGGCCGGTCGCGCTGACGTCTGTGGTCATGAAGTCCTTTGAGCGCTTGGTCCTGCCCCACCTCAAGGACATCACCGCCCCCCTCCTGGACCCACTGCAGTTCGCCTACAGAGCCAACAGGTCTGTGGATGATGCAGTGAACCTGGCCCTCCACTTCATCCTGGAGCATCTGGACTCCCCAGGAACCTACGCTAGGATCCTGTTTGTGGACTTCAGCTCTGCCTTCAACACCATCCTTCCTGGACTGCTACGAGACAAGCTCTACCAGCTCAGCGTGCCCGACTCCCTCTGCAGTTGGATTAATGACTTCCTGACAGACCAAAGACAGCACGTACGGCTGGGGAAGATTGTCTCGGACAGCCGAACCACAAACACTGGTACTCCTCAGGGCTGTGTACTCTCTCCCCCTGGCTCTTCTCCCTGTATACAAACTGCTGCACCTCCAGTCACCAATCCGTAAAACTGCTCAGGTTTGCGGATGACACCACCCTCATCGGGCTCATCTCGAATGGCGATGAGTCCGCCTACAGGAGAGAGGTGGACCGGCTGACGTGCTGGTGCAGCCTCAACAACCTGGAGCTGAACGCCCAGAAAACAGTGGAGATGATCATGGACTTCAGGAAAGTCCCAGCCCCACCATCACCCCTCACCCTGATTGACTCTCCCCCCCCCGTCCCCATTGTGGACTCCTTCCGTTTCTTGGGTACCACCATCACCCAGGACCTCAAGTGGGAGCTGACCATCAGCTCCCTCATCAAGAAGGCCCAGCAGAGGATGTACTTCCTGCGGCAGCTGAGGAAACTTAAGGTGCCGACAGAGATGCTGGTGCAGTTTTACTCAGCCATCATAGAGTCCATCCTGACCTCCTCCATCACAGTGTGGTTCCCCGGCGCCACAGTCCAGGATAAGAATAGACTGCAGCGCATCGTACGTGCTGCTGAGAAGGTGATTGGCTGCAAGCTCCCATCCCTCCAGGACTTGTTCTCCTCCAGGACCAGGAGGCGTGTGGGTCGGATCACAGCTGACTCTTCTCACCCTGGACACACACTATTCTCCCCTCAGGCAGGAGACTACGCTCCATCCAGACCCACACCTCCCGCCACCTGAACAGTTTTTTCCCCTCAGCCATCAGGCAAATGAACAATAACTCCTAACAGTAGCTCCTTGAATTCCTTGAATCCCTTCTAAGTCTATCTGATAGCTCAGTCACAGCTCTTTCTATACCAAATATGTGTTATATGTGTTTTATGTCGCACGTTTGCACCAAGAAACATTCCTAGTTTGTGAACCCGTTCTCAAACAATGGCAATAAAACTATTCTGATTCTGATTCTGATGTTTGTGAACTTTATAGTCTATACATTTAGAGTGATGTGATAATCAAACACTCTAGAAGTCTAGAATGAAAGAGTATATACGACAATTGACAGAGTGTGTGTACCTTAAGTGCTGAATGATGAGCAGAGGCAGAGTTTGGAGTGTCTTCTTTAGCTTGCTTTCCATGTTTATGTACTCACTGTCCACTGTGTCCAGGTACTTGGAACATTTTCTCCGTGCCATTTGCTGTTTGACGCTCGCTATCATGCTTATTAGCTGCCTGAAAGCGGGTGACACCACTGTAGAAATAGCCTGCATGTCTTCTAGCACATACACTGCAATGGCTCTATCAATGTTGTCCTGGCTAGCAGTCCCTCCGTTCAAATCCAGCCGCTGTTGCTGAGGTGGAGGTGAAGTGGCATCGGAGTCTGTCTCTCTCTTTACTAGCTTCGTCGAAACATGTTGCTTTTGTAGCTGTTTCAGCAGATTTTAATTGCTGTTTTGGGCAGTAGACAGGATCTTTGATCCAAGACACAACTTACATTTAACTAAAATGTTCTTTTCTTTGTGCTCGACAAAAGAAAAGTATGGAGAATATCTCCATGTTAAGAAACTCGACTCCAGCTCTGCCATGATGTCTTGTTGTTAGTAAACACAGACACGCCACGCGCCACCCCCCTCCCCACACACACACAGCACGCCTCTTATGAGACAGGAAGATTCAGAAGGACGACACCGCAGCTCTCCAATAAAACACACTCAGATCTTCTCAGTTTCTAGCCGATACTATATAAAAAATACCGTAAAATAACGCAGTAACGCATCATGTAGTGACGGTAACTGAGTTACTGAATATAAAAAATAACGCGTTAGACTACTAGCTACCACCGGAAATAACGGTGTTACAGTAACGAGTAACGCGTTAGTCCCAACACTGTTCATGAGTAAAATCAGCTGATATCGATCACATGTAATAAAGCTGGCATACTTGAATTTTGTGTCACCAGGCAGAATTCAAATTGTAAATCTTGCCCCCCACTCTGCGCACCTCGCTGATAGGTGTACTGAATGTCTTAAGTTGCATCGAAGGATCCTCTTGTTCGTATTTTGTTACAGAAAATAAATCTTGTTATCACAGGTACGTGTTATTTTTACTCTAATTGTGAAATACTCATTTGTGTTGCTAAGCTGTAATATCGCCATATATTAAACACAATTTTACAGAAATCTAAATGCAAAAACCACAAACTGTCTCTGATTGGCCTGCAGCGAGACTCAGCCTAATTTTAATACTTTGGGAATCAAATTGCTGGAATTTTGCTGCGCTCTTGCGTCCGTAATCAGGATCAATGGCTAATAACCATTTGTTTTATTTGTAGGTGCTTAGAGCACAGCATCAATTTATATGACCCAATTCAAATAACTTTTCCGACTCACGGTATAAATGAACTCTAACCAACGGAGAAAGTCAACATACGGTCACACATAACACACCTTCTGCTCACTGAACTTTGTGGACAATATAAAACATGTCCAATCACCATTAATAATATAAAATTATACCCATATAATGGATGAGTAATATGCAAAACACTGTCTCCACACTTTGATTGCAAAACTTTAAGGGGGTTGTCACGGAAGTAAACAAGGTAGGGGTCAAACTTTCAAAAACTCTTGATGTATAATGTTAATCATTTATAGTTCATATTGCATTGTGATTAGAGTCTGATGTGGGGTTGTTGTTAAAGTTGAATGAGTTGTAGTGTTTTGTTCAGTCTGTTATAGCTTGCTTTAAACAACGCAAATTGAATTGTCTCCGATAATTTTTCCAATATATAAAATCTTAAATTCTTTATTTTCATAGAAATTATTAATTATTGTTACGTAACAATCTATGCGGTGTGACATAAAAATATTTCTATTATGTATGTTTTTGTGTATGTGTGTCTATGTGTGTGTGAGAGCGTGTAGGTGCATTCATATATTTATTTTATTATTGGATTGTTCTGGAAAAAATGGCTTTACAACAGTTTGTACTGTATTTGTACCATGTTTGGCAAACTTCCCTTCTTCAATTTGGCATGAAAGTAATATGTAGACTTAAAGCATTGCGACACGTGAAAACGGCTGTGTAAACTTGATCACAAATCACAGTACACAGAGTTGGAATAAAGAATAATAAAAACAACTTAAGTTAGTGTAGTGATATCACATTTATTTAGATGCTTATTTAATTACATTATACATATATTTAGTATATACATATCAGTACACTAACTTCAGAACTGTATAAACTGCCAAATGATTTTAGCCCAAAGCGGCCCAAGTCAAAACGTTTGGACACTCATGCTCTAGACCAGGGGTGTCAAACTCAAATACAGAGTGGGCCAAAATTTTAAATTGAACAAAGCCGCGGGCCAACGTTCAACAAATTAACCTTTTAATAGGGACCCAAACACGTTTTGCATTGAATATTGAACAAGCAAGGCTTATATAACTTTAAAGTGACATGCAAAATCGAGTTTCAAACAATAATAATAATAATTCAAAAATATAAATGGCATATCAAATACAATTTAAATAGAAATGTAATGCCTCTTTTCTATTTGTAGCCTTCTGAGGTAAATATCAACATGAACTTTTTCCACAGGCTAATAAATTTGAACATAAAATAACAATGAATAAACCAACCATTCAGGACTTTAAACTGCTCAGTTTGCAACACACTGATCTAATCTGATGTACCCAATCCAGATACCTGGCATCTTTTCTTGGATGCTAGTTCATTAATGTCGGGGCTCAGGCTTTGAGCCGAGGCAACCTTCATTATCGAACGAAGGTGTTCATCAGTCGTTATATCTCGTATTCCACCCTTAAAGGCACTGTTTTTAACGTCCTCTACGAGCTGTCGTCACGTCCGTTTTTCATCCATTCTAATAACGGGCCGGCCCAGTCACAAGATATGTGCGGCTTCTGTACGCACACAGCCATACAGATTACAATGGGGGTGGCCGTATAAACAACTTTAACACGGTTACAAATATACGCCACACTGTGAACCAACACCAAACAAGAAGGACAATCACATTTCGGGAGAACATCCGCACCGTAACATAACATAAACACAACAGAACAAATACCCAGAACCCTTTGCAGCACTAAATCTTCCGGGACGCTACAAAATACACCCATCCCCCCACCACACACGCACACACCCTGTAGCGTCCCGGAAGAGTTAGTGCTGCAAAGGGTTCTGGGTATTTGTTCTGTTGGGTTTATGTTGTGTTACGGTGCGGATGTTCTCCCGTAATGTGTTTGTCATTCTTGTTTGGTGTGGATTCACAGTGTGGCGTATATTTGTAACAGTGTTAAAGTTGTTTATACGGCCACCCTCAGTGTGACCTGTATGACTGTTGATCAAGTATGCATTGCATTCACTTGTGTCCGTGTGTGCAGAAGCCGCACATATTATGTGACTGGGCCAGCACGTCGTTGGACTGGATGAAAAGCGGAAGTGACGACAGCTCGGGGCAGATTTTCGGGAGGGGCACTGAAATTTGGGAGTCTCCCGGGAGGGTTGGCAAGTATGAGAATTAAAATGCGGTGTTAGCGCGGCACCGCCGCTGTATATACCGTATTTTCCGCACCATAAGCTGCCCCGTGTTATAAGCCGCACATTCAATGAATGGCATATTTCAAAACTTTGTTTACCTATTAGCCGCCCCGTGTTATTAGTCGCACCTACGCTGCGCTAAAGGGAATGTCAAAAAAACAGTCAGATAGGTCAGTCAAACTTTAATAATATATTACAAACCAGCGTTCTAACAACTCTGTTCACTCCCAAAATGTAATGTAATATAATAGCAACATCACTAACTCAACGTTGCTCGGACGTTAATGTCACACGACACACAAAATAAACATTTAAAGCTCAATTTCTGAAGTTATTACTCATCCACAAATCCCTCAAATTCTTCTTCTTCGGTGTGCTTCACTTGTTTTTTGACACCATCTGTGATGTGGACGCGCATGCAGTGGTAGATCAACAGGAACGGCGCTGCGTGAAAAAAAGTCACCCGGTCTCTTCGCGTAAACGTCTATCAACCACTCGCTCATCTTTTCTTCATCCATCCATCCCTTCGAGTTAGCTTTTATGATGACGCCGGCTGGAAAGTTCTCTTTTGGCAAGGTCTTCCTTTTGAATATCACCATGGGTGGAAAATTCTGGCCGTTAGCATGGCAAGCTAGAACCACAGTGAAGGACGACTTCTCATTCCCTGTGGTGCGAATATTCACCGTACGTGCTCCCGTTGTATCCACAGTGCGGTTCACAGGAATATCAAAAGTCAGTGGAACCTTGTACTTGTGTCTCTTTATAGGAGCCATTTTGTGGTCTTTACAGAAACACACAAATGAAATTAAAGGTAATATCCGCGCGCTTCTTCTTCTACGGGGGCAGGTGCTCACCTTGGCGGTTGCTTACAGTAGAAGAAGAAGCGCTTCCTCTTCTATGGGGGCGGTTGCTTACCGTAGAAGAAGAAGCGCTTCCTCTTCTACGGGGAAAAAAGATGGCGGCTGTTTACCGTAGTTGCGAGACCTAAACTTTATGAAAATAAATATTTATATTAATCCATAAATAAGGCGCACCGGGTTATTAGCCGCACTGTCAGCTTTTGAGAAAATGTGTGGTTTTTAGGTGCGGCTTATGGTGCGGAAAATACGGTAATCGGCGGGCCAGCTTCAGTGTTAATTTGCCTCAAGAGCCAAATGAAATTACACGGCGGGCCAATTTTGGTTGACACCCATGCTCTAGACTATTATTAATCTACTTGTTAATTTCCCGGTAATAGCTGCTTAGTTTCTGCTTTAACTTGCTTCGAGATACACTCCCTAAACTTCCCTAAGCACTTATTTATTTTGTTGTTTCAAGCTAGTTTAGCAGCTATCTTAGCGATTACCTTGCCCGCTCCTGCTTGCTCTTTCTCTGTGTGTAACGTGTATAGCCTGTCCTCCAGTGATAATGCTATGAGAATTATAGAATTATAGACAACAGTGTGGGGCCGCGTCCCACACTGTTGATGGAGATAGTAGATACTGTAACTGTTATTGTAGTCAGTGCTTCCGGTCGGTGGACTGAGTCTCAAAAATGGGAATTAAAGTTTAAAAATGTGGAAGTTTTCGGGAAAATCAGAAAGCAAAACCTGGTTCGCATTGATGCCTGATGCTCGATGCCCAACCCTATAGTGATAGTACTGATTATGCTAAAAAATAAAGTCTTTTCAGGCACTCGATTTAATAATTCAAAAAACACATCACCTCAATGCAACCAAATGCAACAATGTCAAAGAGGGGTCAGCAGAGTAGACAGACACACTAATCAATGGCTAACCAGCTTAGAGGTTGTTGAAAGGAATTTGAATTGTATCACAACAGGCTTTCCTGGCTGTTAATAAGATTTGATGTTCTTACACGTAGCAGCCGACAGATAGGACCACTTGGTCATATGTCTACCTTAGATGCAACCTATGATGATTTTAATCTACATTTAAAACACTAACTTGTGGTCTAGATAATATGTATTGGGTTAACTTTGCTTCACGATCACATTTTTTTTAATTATTTTTTGACTCGTCTGCAAGTTCGTTTATGGAGGCGTCATAATTCATCTTTTGAAAATACACGCTTAACCCTTGTGTGGTGTTCATATTGTTGTTACTCAGCCAGTGTTTGTGGGTCTGATGGACCAGTTGCATTTTGTGGCTTTTAATGCCTCACAATCAAACACTTTTATGTTAAAATACTGACTCATCCCAAAAAACATCTGTAATGAAGTGCTTCGAGAGGCTGGTAAAGGAATACATTGTCTCCACACTTCCCCCCACATTCGACCCATACCAGTTTGCTTATGGCCCTAACCGCTCCACGGAGGACGCCATCTCCTCTGCACTCCACCTGAGCTTAGCACATCTGGAAGGAATGGACACACACGTGCGGATGTTGTTCCTGGACATCAACTCTGCATTCAACACCATGCTCCCACAGCACTTGGTGAGCAAACTGTCCCCCCTTGGATTCAGTACCCCCCTTTGCAACTGGCTGCTTGACTTCCTCACAGACAGACCCCAATCTGTGTGAGTGGGCAACAACACCTCCAGTGCCATCTCCCTGAGCACCGGCTCCCCCCAGGGCTGCGTCCTGAGTCCGCTGCTGTTCACGTTGATGACTCATGACTGCTGCGCCAGGTCCACTACTAACCACATTGTGAAGTACACGACAGTAGTGGGCCTCATCCGTGACAACAACAACATGGACTACAGGGAGAAAGTGAAACATCTGGTTGACTGGTGCAGAACCAACAACCTGGTCCTGAACGTCGACAAGACCAAGGAGATCATCGCCGACTTCAGGAAGCACCAGTCCAGCCACGCTCCACTCTTCATCAACGGCACAGCGGTGGAGATGGTAAGCAGCACCAAGTTCCTGGGGGTGCCGATAACTGACAATATGACCTGGTCCCTACACACCGGAGCTCTTGTAAAAAGAGCTCAGCAGCGCATGCACTTTTTGCGTGGGATGAAAAGAGCACATCTCCCTCCCCCCATTCTCAGCACATTCTACAGAGGCACTATAGAGAGCCTGCTGACCAACAGCATCTCTGTCTGGACTGGAGCCTGCAATGCCTCAGACTGGAAGTCTCTCCAGGAGTGGTAGGAAAATATCATCAGGACTCCTCTTCCTCCTATCCAGGAGATCGCAAAAAGCCGCTGCCTGACCAGGGCTCAGAAAATCTGCAGAGACTCCTCTCACCCCCACCAAGGACTGTTTTCACTGCTGGACTCTAGAAAGAGGTCCGCAGCCTCCGTAGCAGAACCT